>NC_056747.1:1225766506-1225859006 GCF_019279795.1 Protopterus annectens | reverse complement strand
ATCTGACATTAAAGTTGTTTGATATGCATGGATCTGTGCGTTTATGGGAGGGGGGGGGGCAGAGGTTATGTTTAGAAAAGAAACACTCCAAAATAACAGTTGATGCTATGATGCTGGAACATCGTCAACTAATGAGATGTGAAGAAATGTGTCTTCTCAGAAAGAGTGGTGAATATTGGGAACAGCAGCCACTAACACAGGAGGATGTAGAATTTAATAATTCTTGAGTTTATTACTGAAAAGCTTTTAATGTTAAGGAAGGGAGAACAGCAGTTCATATATGAAATCTGTGATGATTGAGTAGAAAAGAAAATTAGCAGACTATACTGGTACAAATGATCTTTGTCTACATATAAGTGATGTCTTTTTTATGTACATTTTACTGGAATATGGGGAGCTGGCCTTGTCCTCCCTTACTGATTCTCACATGCTAACAAACAAGAAGCAACACCATGACCGCAAAAGTCCTAGAAGTGAGAGAGGAGTATCTTTCTACATTGGACTGAGTGTGCAGTTGCCTGTCACTGCCATATATAGATTGCCATTTCACAGTATTGATAAGTAGCACACTATTTACAATCCTACATTTGCGTTTTAATAACATCAACTCTGTAGAGGCCCTGTGCAACTGCCTCATTTTGACAAATTTCTTTAACATAATTCAGACTGAACCCCTGATTTGCTAGTGTGATGCTCCATCCCATACAATGTCCAATTCATGCCTTTTACCCCTCTTCTTTACATGTAACGCATGTGTTCAAAACTGAGAGACTGTACTGTGTCTCGTCACCTTAAGCAATATTCAGCATCCATTGTAACTTTAGAGGCAGCAAATTGGCTACTGTTTACTTATCTATAGTCTATTGTATTCCTTTGCTTTTTGACCCTTTATTGACTGATCCTGAACTTTTATTCTGTCACCTATGTTTTCCCCCTAGGGATTGCTTATGCCCTTTTCAGCAGTGCTTAGACTTCTGTTTTGTCTGGCTGCTGTTACAGATCTTGCAAGGGATCAATAATTATGCTATTTGAACTTTTTAAATCCACTGAGTTTTTTCTTTTTTTTATATTGCTGGAATATAGTATGTTACTACAGATATATAGAAGCACACACATATCCCATAAAGTCCTTTTGTACCTAATATTCATAACAATCTTTTTCCTAGTTTTGCATTCAGGCATTCATATAAGGGGATATGCTTTGAAGAGTTACCAACCACCTCTCCTAAAGACAGCAAAGTTGCTTAGTCTGTGCTCAGTTCCTAGTACCCTGTTGGCACCCTGAGCAAGGAGCATAGGCAAGCCAAGCGATGAGGAAGGGGAAGCAGTCCTTCAGTTTCAGTGCCTTCGTGGGTGCAGATAGAACACTTGTGTTGTTGATGTATAGCCTTTCTAGGCTGCCTGTGCTTATGGCTTTGGATGAAAATGTGATGGGTGTTTCTTTAAATAACTCAGGCCACCTATTTCATTCACTACATCAACCATCAACTTGACTATAGGAAGCTACACAGAGAAACTCCAGAATAATTGATACCCACTTTTCTATCTCCTGATTTTTTTTTTTTATAAAAAGCCTTCTTACTAATGCTTCTAGTCTGTCCCAAAAAACTCCTGTACTCCAGCTGCTTTACTGACTCATTGTACCTGACATTTCAATGTGAACACTGTGTCACCAAGTAATGTTTCTCTTAATCGGGGTCAGTTACTTTTCAGCATTCCTCAGTGACTGTAACAGAGAGGAGGAGACACAGCAGCCTTACGAGATTCACTGCAAGCATTCTACGCTGTCCATTTTCAGATGAGACATTAAACAGAGTCCCCATTTGCCTGAAATTAGTGGTAGCTGAGGTGGATATAAAATGTCCCAAATTACTTATCAAAAAGAGTAGGAGTACTTTATTTACATTCTATTTACATGACACATTATTTACAAATTTACATTTGTCATATAGAACTGTATTTATTTACAAATTTACACAATTTCACAATGATTTACACAATTGCCTCCTTAACATTTTTTCAACTTTATGCTTTTTTTTTTCAAACTAGAACCCCTATTCTTTTTTTTATAACCACCATCTGATTTTATTAATATTATTGATAATTATTTCCTGTTAAACATAATCTTGTTTAATCTCTCATTCCAAATCATCCATACTACATAAAACATTGTTTGTCCATTCTTATTTTATATTCTTTGTTTCTGCTCTTATAATATCCATATTTATATTACTAGTATCTTTTAACTCTCCAAAAATTTTTTCTTCACATAATTTTCCCACAATTTCTCCACTGTTTTACATTTCAAAACATATGTTCTGTGTTTTTTCTTCAGCACGCTACAGCCATATTCTCTCACTTTTCCTTTTAGAAAGCATATTTGCTTTCACTGATAATTTATTTATTCCCACTCTCCATAGAAAATCCTGACATTCTATTTTATTACTACACCACTTGTGTTTTTCTTTTATAGCTTCAATCTTTTCTTCTGGTAAGTTTTCTCATGGATTAACACAATAATATTGTGCCATTATATTTTATACCATGTCTTCTCATCTTCTTGTATCTTGTCAATCTTTATCTTCCATGTTTTATTTTTTTCTTGATAATTTTCCATTTCTTTATTAAAACATCATTTTTCTCTTTTAATTATTTTATTATCTCCCAAAAATGTTCATGCTTATTCTTAAACAGGCTTACTACTAATTTCTCATGTTTCTCAATTATCCATTTCAGTACTTTATATAAATTTATTGAAGCTGCAAATACCACTAGATTTAATAATCCCAGTTCCCCTTCATCTTTATTGATATATAATATTCCTATCTTTACTGGAATTAATCTAGAACCTCATTTAAATGTAAAAAAATAACTTCTAATAACTGTTTGTCATGCAGTCTTGGAATCATAAACTTCTTCTTCTTTCGGCTTTTCCCGGATAGGGGTCGCCACAGCGGATCACCTTGTCTGCTCATGATTGGCAGTGGAGTTTTACAGTGTTTAGTTGCCAGCCCGGTGCCCAACCTTCCACAGGAGGCACACACATGCACACTCACGCCTAGGGTCAATTTAGAGTGTCCAATCCACCTGCAGCATGTCTTTGGGATGTGGGAGGAAACCGGAGCACCCAGAGGAAACCCACGCGACCACAGGGAGGACATGCAGACTCTGCACAGAAGGCACTCCAGCCGAGGATCGAACCAGAGAACCTCTTGCTGTGAGGCGGCAATGCTAAACACTGCACCACTGTGGCCGCCCCTTGGAATCATAAACACACTTGATAAATATGGTATCTTTCTCATTAATGCTAAACTTATTAAATTAGATTTTTAATAAGATAATCTGTATGTTTTCCATAAAAAAACAGTTTCTTTAAATTCCATTGAAAGATTTTCCCATTGTGTTCCACTTACATTTTTATCATCAGAATTTATCCCCATACTGAAATTTCATTAATTGTAAATTGTACTCCTCCTGTCTTTATCCTTTCTCCCAAGCCTTAACTTTTATCCTTATTTAATTTCATACGTATTTCTTTTAAGCAATCTACTGTACAAAATATGGCTTTTTTCATCCATAGACTATTTTTAGTTATAATAATATCATCTGCATGTGTCATCAAAACTGGAGTGTCTACACCTGTTTGCATTGCATACTTTGCATTTTCCATTTCAGAGTTCACCTTACTACCATATTCATAACTAAAGCAAATAATGTACCAGTCATAGGACAACCTTGTCTTATCCAATTATTTATCCATGTTTCATTACTTAACCAGCCATTTACTAGAATTCTTATTGTATTATTATACCCTTTCATACATTGTTTTTTAATTTTACCACTAAAATTATATGTCTCCATTAATTCTCATAACATTTTATATCAAATCAAAAGTTTAATTAGTATTACCTACCATAACTTTTACATCATCTATTCTAGTTAAAATATCATCCATAATTTCTCCTACTATCATTAGCAATTCTTGACATCCCTTTCCTTTCATACCATATACATTTTCTTCCAATATTTTTTAATTATCTTCATAAATATCTTATAATCTGAATTATTTAATATTACTGGTCTTCAGTTTTTGATACATCTTCTTTTTCACATATGAAATTTAATATTCCACTACACAGTTCCTTATAATAAAAATCTTCATTTAACCATTCATTCAAAACATGTAAAAAATATTCTTTTTGCCATTCCATTGATTTTTTATACATTTCATAACCTATACCATCTGGGCCTGCTACTGAATCTATATTTACCTGTCTAAGCCCTATATCTAATTCATACATAGTAATCTCTTTTTCGATTTCCTTATTTGATCTGAATGTTTTTTTTTTTACTTTCCTTATTTTATATTCTTTCTTTCTTCAAATATTTCTTCCATAAAATGAACTATAGTTTTCATAATCTGTGTTTTTCTTTCTACCTCTCCTTTCTGTTTTTCATTTACACTACTACATTTTTTCACATTCTTACTTATGTGTGCTGACACTTCTTCCTTTTACTCTGTAATAAATATCTCTATAATATATTCTTAATCGTTCCATAATTTGATATAATTATTTTAATCTTTTGCTCTAAAAGCAGAACAGTTCAGAATTTATTACTGGAACACCTCTCTCATTCTTTTTTAAACTTTTGAAAGCATTTTCACATCTCTCTACATATCTTTCTTTTTCTTTCTTTTTTTTTCCTCTGTCATTGTAAAACAACTTTTTTATGTTTTCTTTTAAATGTAATCCACTATTCTGACCAATTAACATGAAATGCCTTCATAGCTGTGGGTCACAAGCTGTACACCTTGATTTTCTTTTTGGTAGAAAGGGTACATGTTTTATAATTAGTAATTAAATTATAGGATGCTCAGACACACAACTATGGACTATTGGAATGATTATCAGTTCACTTGTGGCATGTCTTTAGGATATATGAGGAAACTGGAGCACTTGTTAAAAAAAAGCATGCGAGGGGAGAATTTGCAAGCTCTCTACAGGCTTCCTAGCTAACAGCTGAACTTGGAAAACAGCAGTGTGAGGCAAAAATGCTAATCTCTATGCTAACATTAAGTACCCTGAAATCATATATTTTAGCTCTATACATTACTGCTTGATTTAATTGTTCTGCCTAGTACAAACCCATACTGAATACAGTGTTCTTTTTCAGAAATACAAATAAATGTATAGTAATATACTCCTTAACTTCTGGGCATTTTTGGAAGTTTTATATCTGGAATACTGGCCATTTTGCTGTTTGTGTCTAAAAGCAATACAGTTCAGAATTTATTAATGAAATATTTAGAGACTGTTAGTGTCATAATTGTATTTAAAACACAAAAACATCAATTTTATATAGGAAAATATCCCCCCCCAGGACAGAAATCACACTAAAAGTATATATTTATGCTTTTGATAGCTTTCCTATATTTTTTTTCTTTTAAACACTTGAAAGTTACACATTTGCTTTCAGCCAACTGTTTTGCAAAACTTGCATTGTCAATTTAGAAAGGCCATTCTAGCTCAATTTCCAACTTAAATTCAAATATCAATGTGTGTCTATTGATGGAAGATTTATGTATTTTATTTGCTTATACTTTTTTTTAGACCAGGTTAGTCCCTTCTAGAACAGTGACCTTTTCTCAGGGGAGACCTGCAGTGGTATTCATACTGACTAGGGAAACATTGGACAGGGTACTGCGGAATGTTCCTGTGAAGATATGTGAAGGCTGCCAGCCTAGCTAGATAGAATTTTATAGATAATTCTGTCATTTGTAAATATTAATAAAAGCCACAGGCTTGTTCTCTTAAATAGAAAAAAATGGTGTTACATGTTGAACTTCAAAAATGTAACCACATTGCACTCTGCTGGAGGAAAGCTGATAAGTCAAGCATTGTATAATTGTTTGATCTCAAAACTCAGAGCCGAGATGTCTGGATGAAGGAATTCTTGCTATTGGTTTGAGACAAGAGTTAATTGCTAGAATTTGCATGTATAATGTTTTTATTGTTGTAGCTTCCTGATCAGGTGCCAGATCAAAAGGGCTGCTAAACTATGAGTTTCTGTTAACCTGGGAACCAGAGAAAAAAATGATGTAATCTGAAAGGAGTCAGTAGTACTGTGTGTGTTATCAATTTAAGGACAGAGAGACTCAGAGCATTCACCAGCACTGTCTTGCTCTATATATATAAGTTTATTTTAGAACTGTGTTTGCTCTTAGATATAGCTAGGAAATAGGACAGTTAGACTAGTTGTTTTCTGTATTGATGTCAGAACTTTTTTTACTGTATTATTTTAAACATTTCTCTGTGATCTCTGAACTCTTGACTAGCACTGTGTAGTAAGAAGTATTGTCTTGTGTTTTTATTATTTATTATTAAATATTTTAAACCTTTCAACTGTGCTTGTTTGGTGTAGAGATAATTTAGGCTCTAAAGTACATTGTATGTATATAGTGATACTGTACTAAATCAAGCCACTCCAATAAGCCTTGCTGTTCAGTTACACTTACCATTTGGATAATAATATTGCACAGTAATAATTGGACACCCTTTGATAAGGGCCCTATTAGTAGCTGATATTAGTGGTTGGTGACAAGTGGTACTACCATATAGTCTGGGGTAGAAGGGGCATAGCTGGAGAACCTGTGCCAGCATTCCCCAGGAGTGTCTGTGTGTTTGTATATAACTCATATCTCAAAGTGTGTGTGTCAGCTACTTAGGTTAGGACACAAAGCACTGGTTGGACAGAGAGGGTGCTGGAGGTTTTTACTTGACCACTAGGCTAATATCTGGACCCTATAGCTGTGCCAGTGGGGAGTCTTCTTGGGGATCTGGAGAGAAAGGGAGAAACCATCCCCATACTGACTGTGATTTCTGTGTGCTCTTAAGGAAAATTGTACTTTACTGTGTGTGTATTTGTTATCCTTCCCAATGTGGACGCCCCCCACTAATGTTACTGATGAGGACTGAGGCTTCTTGATTGCTGGGCTAGTGCATAGGCATCACAGTTCCTTATTCTTTTTAAGCAGGAGGAAGAGAAACCTACACATCACTCCCATTCATAGAATGGAGGCAGCTAAAAGGAGTTTTGCAATGACAGATACCAGATTGAGTATCGTTGTAGAGAAGAAAAGTTTTATACTGTGTGCAATACCAGGGAAAGATAAAAAAATGATTTGCATTCATCAGAAAGTGGAGAGATTTTTGTGAGAAAGGGCAATTTAGTGGAATTTACAAATGGGTGGTGTTTAGCTGTTCAGGATAATAGAATGGGGAAGCAAGAACTGGTGATAACTGAAGTGTCTGGAAGATGACGTTTTAGTGCACATGATGGAACAGGATAATCTGGGTGAAGAGCCTATGTGATCAAAGGTGACATTGGCAGATCTTGTGTTTGGGACAGAAGGAGAAGAGCAATTCACAGATGGAGAGTTAAGTGATTATCACAGTTAAATAAACACTGTGCAAATTAGTAAGCAAATATATGCAGGAGTGGTTGGAAGAGAAAGAGATGGATGAAGGAGAGAGGTAAAGAAGACATGAAAGAAACATCCAATTGTAAGAATGAGATAAAAAAGACTGTAGTTGGCAGATATTTTATTTGGGACAATTAAACAATGCCATTAAGTTTTACTGCAATGAATGTTAGATCATTTATTCACCTGGGCACAGAGACATTCTGTGATACTACATTTGAAATGGACATTCTTTTAGAAAAGTTTGTTGGCTCTTTTGAAAAGACAAAAAGCGTTTTTCCTTGTAATTCGTATGTTTTTTTTTTCAGGCCAGAGAACTGTTTAAAAAATAAATAATACATTTATTTGTAATTTAGATCGGTTGATCTGGAAACAAATGATATAATGGAACATTTAATTAAGTTGTGTGATATTTAAAAAAAAATAGAAAAAAGTGATAGCAGAAATATAGGGTATGGGAGTTGGAACTATTTTTGTAAGTAGAAAATGATGCTCTTATGTATTTGCTTAATGTGTTATATATTAACACAAACATTAAGGTATGCCAGGCAACCTAAAACATGTTTATTCAGTGGGGATATGTCACATTTAATTATTGCATGTGATAAAATCTGGTGCAACCAATGCAGAAAAGGAATAGATGTGAATCTGAATGAACAATCTGTAAACAGACTATTTTGGTTTGAATTCTAGAACAGATGGCAGATTTCTGAACAACAGTCTGAAGTGAATAATGACTAGAAAGAAGAAAATGAGACAGCAAAAGAAAAACTTCAGGGTATTGCAAGATGAAGAGAAGGAGAAATTCAAGTAATTAAAGGAATTTGCACAATCAGAAAATGAATAAAAAGACATCGACAGGAAATACATTCAAATGACAAATGAAAGATGATGAATCTGGTGAAGCTGAGGAAGATCATAATGGGAAAAAAGATGCATTTCTGTGGAACAAAGGGTGAGAATAAAGAAATAAAAATGAACAAAAAAATGTCCAAAGTTAAAAGAGAGGAAAGGAATATTGTGAGATTGGTTTCAATTAATGTGAATAGTATTCTAAGCAGAGTGAAAAGGTCAAGTATTTTAGAATGGCATTGTAAGCTAGATGTTGAGGAGTTGTTTTCCAAGACACAAGATTTGCCCCGGGATTCATGAAGCTCGGCGCAAGGCCGGCGTAAGGCCTGCGCCGGCGGTGCAGTGAATAGCCGGCGCAGTAGCGCCATATACATATTAATGAGAGTGCACCGGAATCACAGACACGTGCGTAGTGTACGTGAGCGAGCCCAGGTAGGATGCGTCTGGAGGCGTGTCTAAGCCGGCATGAGGTGAGCAACCTAATGTGCTGACAGCCACGGTCCGCCCACAATAGTAATGGCAGCAGCCAGGTCCCGTGCAGAATGAAACGCACGTACAGTATGCAACATAGTACCCGTCCCAAATTAACGGAGAAGCAAATACAAGCCACGAAGGCATAAGTGTACCCGTCCAAGGAGCAAAGGATACGCATAAGACCGCGTTAGTCCGCAATGTACCGTCAGTGTTTACACTCAGAGAAGGTGTACAGCCGCATGTCAGCGCCCGCACCGACATAGGAGCAGCGATTAAGGTCACCACCTGTCCCACTTTGGTTGGGGCAGTCTCTCCATGGCCAGTTGTGTCCCGAAAAAGCGTATTAGAAATGGCTGATGTGCTACGATTGTAGGACACAATGATATCCGCATTTAATGTAATGGTAGCATGAATTGGTTATTACTGTAACAGAAATACCTAAATGACACAAGAAACAGAATAAGCAAGCAAATTGCCACAACAATAAGCTTATATTTAGGCAAACAAGTGAAGTTCTATGCTATATAGTGACCGTTGGTATGTGTCGGCCTGTAAAGTCAGATGTGAGTCCGGAAATATCCCAGATCGGAAACTGGAAAAGGTGGAAACCCCAGTAGCGACATGGGCATGGTCACCAGGGTTACCTGCTGTCCCAATGTGCCATGGACAGTCCCTGATTGGACAGTTGTGTCCCTGCAACAATCGTAAAATGGAAAATGACCTCCGATCCCTGTCAAGAAAATTCCATAATATACATGTAATAGTAGCATAAAACATATACATTACTATATGAAACACAGACATGGCATAAGAACATAAATAAGGAACCCAAATGCTTACAGAATAAACATAGTATGGCAAACAAGTGAAGTTCTGTCAACTGCACTAGCCGTGGGTATGTGTAGTCCTGCAAATTCGAAGTTTCCACATAACATGCCCCACTATGGGCATTGGAAAAGGTGCCAACCATAATGGTCACAAGCAGTAGTGACAGTACATAGCCGGGTAGCTGTGTTGACATAACAACAGTAAGGAAGCAAGATACCTCAAACACAGGCAAACATGTGCATAGCAACATATCCCACACCCAGCAGCGTCTCTGTTGCATACACTGGATGGCGTATGATGAAGTGTAATATCCAGAAGCAGAACCCATGCATTCGGATGTACTACACAATAGCCTCATTGTACATGTCAGTCCCACACATGTATACCTCTGCACCCAAACCTGCTAGCATCCGTGTGCAGTTATACAACCACACACAATGTGCATACCTGAACTGTGGTAAGATGTTTGTGTTAGGCAATGCCACAGCGGGAAAATCATACCCCACATGTCACCAACCCACGCAGGTACAGATATGTAAATGGCTGCATGTGAATGTGTCAGCAGAATGTGTACATCCGCATGTAGTATGTACCCGTCCAAACCATCTAGGTTTGCATACGACCACGGTGCACATAACTGTACACATGTGGACAAGTCGGTCGTTGGACCACCGCATCGATGATTATCTTAGCAGTCAACTCGATCACATATAGCGGAACAGGTGCCTACCAAACAGGTCGTCCTAACAGGGTGCTACAGGCAAAGAAGGGGAAGCTAGGACATCTCATGTGGAGAGTAAGCGTAGCTGGACGGACAAATACACACGGTCAAGGTAAGGGCGGAACAACATGCATATGGCGGATGGATGTTGTTAAGTAAAATATATAGAAACACATATGAAGTTCCAGTTTAGACTCGAAATACTATATAATGCATTGAATTGTACCGTACAATATGGCAGTAGAACTAAGCCTGCATGTAATTGGTGAAGCTAAGCTGTAGTGTGATGGAATTCTGAACCTGGCAGTAAGCAGTACAGCAGGCTCATGTCTGTCATCATTAATTATTTGCTGGGTTACAGAACAATAAATGTATGTACATGCATAACAGCACTCCTTCCCCAGAGGAGGATGGCCTTGTGAGCTCTATCGAAGATAACAGTACAACTCCTTACCAGAGAGACAAAGCAGGGTATTAAGAAATTAACTGTCCACTGTATCGTAACAGTCTAGGGTCCTTGAAACAGCTACAAACACAAAAGGACACTGTAATGTACAAGGTGCCTTGCAAGGCTGTGTTATTCCCATGGGAAAACATTTTAAAAGCACGACCCCAGCACCCACGTATGTATAGACTATTGCGGACCATAGTGATGGAAATGCCCTGTGACCGACCACGTCAGTAAGGTGGGCAAAAGCTGATTGTAAACACTATATAAAGAAACTTCTTACTGTATAGAGTCGGACAAAACACACATACTTGGACTGGATATTATTTAGCCTGCCTGTGTACAGTACTAAAACCTTCCAACCCGAGCCTCCTGTGTTATCGGCTGTCACTTAGAAAAGCCTACTGATAACTTCAGTCTGGTTTTAACAACTTATTTCACATTGTGATCCTTGTAATCGAATTCCCTTGGTAAGCTACAGGTCAGAGTGCATGGCTGGTTAGACATATGCGCTGGAGAATATGCATAAATGCTTCTTCTTGAATGAAAAGACCTCCGACTGAATTGTTGTGTGTAAAGAGGCTGTTTACTGTCTGATCTGTGGC
The DNA here is from genome assembly GCF_019279795.1 of Protopterus annectens. Classification (NCBI taxonomy): domain Eukaryota; kingdom Metazoa; phylum Chordata; order Ceratodontiformes; family Protopteridae; genus Protopterus; species Protopterus annectens. Next base: position 1,225,847,595 of record NC_056747.1, on the reverse strand, counting down.
TGAAAAGCGGGAAACTGGATCCCAAGAAGAAAACGTGCAGCCTTAAACAGGAGGCCCAGGTAAGGAGTGTTTGCCTTTTTGTCTCAATTGTAGATCAGGGACCAGACTACATTTTGTTTCTGTTAACAGTAGTGATATCGGGTCGAAGACCTACCCACATACTGTTAAATCTGAACATAGGTCAGGGGAACACACAGCAGAGTAAATAGTGATTGTAGACACTACAGTGGATACAGGGAAGGAGACACCACGTGGTATGACAGAAGGTGCGTAGCAGTCGTGTAGAGGATATGGGAGATTATTGAAGACACAGATCATGTGATCCAGCGTTTGGCGGTGGCGTGAAGAATATGCAATCGCAGAGAGCACATAATGTGGGTTACGCAGCAAAATGGGGTAAAAAATATGAAATGGATGGTATATTACCAAAAATATCGTTACTGAAACATTGTAATCCCTGAAAATTTGATGCACATGTTCCAGGGTAAACACCTGTTCCACCCTGAGAGGGATAGTCCCTCTTTGGCCAGCCGTGTCCTGTAAACAAAGCGAACAAATGGCAAATGTCCTGATATCTCAGGACAAACATTTCCCAGATATATATCAAAATGGTAGCATAAAACAGTACATTTGTATGTGGAACAGCAAAATATAAGAATAAACAGAATAAGCAACTGAAATGCTACAACAATTGGTCGCTCTCCTGGCAAAGCGTGAATTCCTGTCCTATGTACTGGCCGTGGGTATGCATTTTCCAGGCAAATTACACGTTCGAACACTAATGTCCCACATTGTGCATTTGAAAAGGTGGCAGCCCTAAGATGTGCAGGCGACAAAACAGCGACAATTGGGTATCCGTCATGCACATCGGTGGACTGAGGTAGTGTACGAAGGGAACAGAACACTACAAATGGCTAAGCATCATCATTACACAGAGAAGATCATAATACAGTAGTACCGATAGCCCCCACAACCCCTACCACCTCCGATACCACATCCAGGATATTAAAGCGGGAGGGCAGGCTAGTCCCCACGTTATCCTGTGGCAACAGAGGTAGCACAACGAACAAATGTAACAGAAGCTATTGAAACCACATCCCGAACACGTAACATACCTAGGGACACCCGGTAAGAACACAGTACTAAAACAGAGTGAGGATATCTGTCAATTAATTGAAGTACCGAACCCTCATGCAGGACAGGAAGGCCAGGACCCAACCCCGTGGCGTATAGACCGTGGACACCAGAAGATATCTGTAAAGTCATACAGAATTCCCCATCCACAAAGTAATCGCTATTCACCATGCAATACCCTGTATCTCCTGATCGTAAACCAAAAGGGGAATGGCGGATGGTACAGTATGTACAAGCTGTAAATCATGTAAGAATACTTAGGGTAGCGTTGGTGCCAGACCCACACACTATATTCAATGCTATGAACATGCCACAGAAGTATCTTACCGTGGTACATATAAGCTATGCTTACTTTGCAATACCTATACATCCACATAGTCCGTATTGCTTTGCATGTACAGTCAGGGTGACAGATACAGCCATACCCGGCTATCAGCGGGGATACTGTGAAAGTACAGCGATATTCTCACAGGGGATGGCTAGCTACATTCGGTGTTAACTCCACCGGGGCCAGTCAAGTTCTACTTTATTTGGATGATATTCTGCTTGCGGCCCTACCCAGCAGCAATGTATGGAAGATACAATAGCATTATTGAGATAATCAGCAGAACAGGGACATAAAGTAAGCAAGCATAAATTGCAACTGCAGAGAATACAGGTCAATTACCTGGCATATCTGGTATCCAAGTAGGGTAGAACATCACATGGCGATAGGAAGGTAGCAATATAATAAGCACCCAAGCCAACTAACAAGAAGGGAATGATGTCCTGTCTGGGCCGACTAACACTTGTCAAATCTGGATACCAAACAATGCTGTGGAATCCGCTGTATTGTTTGCCTTAACCTTTAATACACCTATGGCAGCACAACACATAGTACACTGGATTACAGTAGCAGAAACAGCGTTCTGCAGACTAGAACGATTGATAGCCTCAACAGCTGTAGTAGGTCTCGTGAATAATCATAACACATGTTGTCAGACCGTAGATTGTAAGCGGAGATATATGAAGTCAGTCTTGATGCAAGAGCAGGGAAGTAAGCAGCGCTACATAGCTGAGTACTCATTGCAGTTGGACACTGTGGCATGGTCAGTGCCACATTGTGTACAGAGCAGTTGTTGTAGCACCCATGGCAGTACAGGCCCGGCCGTAATGTTACTAGACCACCCTCTCACTGTGAGAATGTCTCATGCAGTTGCGATCAGTCTGCTGCAAGAGAAGATAGCATTCCTGACCCGTGCTAGACATTTGTCATGTTTGACTATACCACTGAGTCAACCTCACATGGTGATTGAGCGTTGTACAACATGAAACCTATCGACGTCACGTCCGACACCTGTGTATGGCACACCACACAGTTGCCTATATGAAATGGATTAAATAACTACACACAGACATGATATCACTGATATACCCTTAGATGATGCAGAGGTGACAGTTAATGTGCGGATCATGTAGACAGAGTCCTACAGGAGCGAATCAAGTTGTTTATGCAGTAGTTATTGATAATGACATTGTAGGCGGCCAAACCCTGCAGCATAGCGTGTCTGCTCAAGCAGCAGAATAGATAGCTTTAACACGTGCTTGTACTGTAGCGGAAAACTGATGTGTGGACATATGTCCCGATAGTCAGTCTGTTGTCTGTGCAGTGCATGTTTATGAGCAGCAGTGGAAGAATAGGGGAATGATAACATCCACGGTAAACCGATTAATCATGCGCATCTGAACTTGAATGCATTAGACTACATGCAGTTACCCACGAACTAGGTAATTGTAAATGTGCAGGGCATAGAAAGCAACAGGATAACAGTAGGAAAGGTGAGGCATGAGCTCATGCACCTGCAAAACAAGCAGCGTCACAGTTGGAAAGTGTTTGTGTGAATGAGGAATGACAAACCTCAGACAGTTTAGATGTAGAAACTGTACAAACAATGCAAACAGCAACTACTGAAAGCAGAAAAGCCGGCATGGTTATGGGGAGGAGCAATGCTTGAACACGGACTGCACATATCCACAGTGGGAAAGCCAATATTAGCGTCTAATGTATTCAGATATGCGGCTTTGTGGAGCCATGGGTAGAGTCATTTCACAACATGGGGGATGGTACATTTGGTTAACAGAATACCCTAACATGCGAATTACGAACCACATACAAACCTCATGAGCAGCGTGTCACGTTTGCAGTAGATATCATGCACAGGGAGTATTTAAACCGAAGGGAGTGAGTTTACCTACACCACCATAACCGTTCCGTACTATTTGTATGGAGTTCATACATCTGCATAAATGTGAAGGGAACAAATACTGTTTAGCGATTACACATATATATAATCAAAATGGGTAGAATCATTCCCAACCATTAATCCGGATGCAGCAGCAGTGGCAAAGGTGCCAGTAAAATAAAGTATCCCTAGATCTGGCATGCTGTAAAGAAGCTACAGTGACAATAGAACACATGTAGTGAACCAGACAATCACGCTACCTGGGGGATTACTTCGTATTACCATGAATGTCAATTGCATGTACAACCCACACTCAGCACGACTGTCGGCGCCGTAGAATGGGATCGAGAAATAAGTAGAGGAGGTTGGTGGGTGACATCCAGACGAGTTACATGAGCTGTCTACCTCTAGCATTGCTGAGCATGACAACAGTTTCAAATGTAAAGTGCTGCACCCACTTTGAAGTAGTATGTGGAATGGCATATCATGTGCCAGAGTGGAAAGCTGTCATGCCTGCAGAGCGGTCGATGACTCAGTAGTAGGTGACATGAGGCGATTGTTAACTAGTAACACTGTTCTTCAGTTAAAGTCTGTTACAGATAAGAGCAAGCGAAGGCGGAAGCATAGCTGACACCAGTATCCTGTGTGTATGTCACTGTTATCCAAAGAACATTATTGCCAAGTGGACATTGCGAATGTCTGTACGGGTACTGTTGTAGCGCCTACCGCAGTAAAGTTTGCAGAGAGGTCGTCCTGGGTCCACCTCACATTTCTCAAACCGGTAAAGGATATCAAGTCTGATTGACATCTTGTAGCTGATATACCAAAGAGCCGAATCACACGCACTAGACTGTATAACAATACAAAGCAACCCCAAAGACATTTATGTTTGCTGTCCTAATGATTATACACCTATTAACCATGTTTGTGTTTACGTTACAATTTCTGGGACCTTACCTGCATATAACTACACGGATACAAATACTGATACGTGATGAACTGGCCACAGAGTGTCCTCCACACTTCAACAGATACCTAGGCATGGCGCGTGTGCATATAGAGACTAGGAACACATTAAATTGCTGTGTTTGTACTGCCATACCTACATCATATGGAGGACTTCCGATGCATGTTGTCCCCTTGGGGATAGATTGAGACTTGTGAATATCTACACTTTGATACAGGTTCTGTGAGATCACAGGACAAGCGTGGCAATGTACTTACCTGTTACACAAAAAGGAATTGTATGTTATCATAAACATGATACAGTTTCAGTTGGTGGGAGTATTTGTAACATAACTGTGTCTTACGAATGTCATATAACAGCCAAAGATCACAGTACTACTTGTAGCACCATTCCTAATTTGTATTGAAACATCATGAGAACAATGTTGAAGGATGTGCAGAAACATCCTGAATTGTATAAACAGTCCTCTGTTACAGACAGGAATATGTTACATGCAGAGGTAACCCGCATCAGTATCAAAGTAGAATATTGTTATGTTGTTTGTGGGAAATAAGCATATCAATGGTTACCTGGGAATTGGTCCGGCAGTTGTTATTTGGGTTATCTGGCTCCAGTCACATGACATACTGTACAATTGCCTGTGGGTGCGAAACGAACTATAACACATATAGCTCGAAGAACTGGGAACACAGTCGAGAAACCTACTAATCCAGTGGGTGAAATGGAAGCTGTTCTGACATGTCAGTGTTCTGCAAGAGATAAAGGAATATCGATTCATATGGACTTGAGTGACAGCGTCACAACCTGGGCTGGAACACTCCCAGCTTCTGGAGTAGTGAAATCAATCAGGGAACAGAGGAAGTTATCAAAACCTGTCGGAGGAAGGATGAATGTGACTTCACGCTCCTGAACATGTGACTGATGAACTGGATGCAATGAGAACTGTTGTGTCACAAAATGTAATAGCGCCGCGACTGCACCGTGGCGCTGAGAATTGGTGCGTCTTGGCGCTTACTGAAGAAGATCGCTGTGTCCAACTACCACATGAAGAGACCAAAAGCAACGCCCACCTACAGGTAATATAGCAGGTGTCATCCATGGCGGAACCAGGCCCAAACCCACTGGCGAACCATTTCCACAAACCATTGGGTGGATGGGGTCAGTCATACTGAATATCATGATTGCCATTTGTGTTGTTCTGCTCATATTGGGAGCATGTGTCTAGTCGCGGGATACTGTGCATGTAAGTATTAGTCAGGGACTCTGGCGACATACCTGTACCGAGACTATGTATCAAGACCTGTAGTGGTATTTGTCAATAGAAAATGCAATCCTACTTGCAATGTACATCAAATTACTTGCCTAGTTAAACGTTCCACAGAGGAAGAGGCTAGGGAATGAAATAATGTTGTATATGTTTCTGGATAGAGTAGAAGCAATCAAAGGAGGGAGAATGTTAGCAAAATACATATTTAAACATAGATATGGCGTGCAACTTTAGAAGCAAATAGTGTATAATGCATATTATTCTACCTGACAATATAGCAGTACAGCTTCTCATGCATGTAATTGCTTGTAGTGTAGCTGCAGTGTGATTGAACCCTAACCCTAGCAGTAACCAGTGCAGCAGGTGTATGTCAGTCAGCATTACTCATCTGCTCGGTTACAGAATAATACATGTATGTACAGGTATATCTGTCATCCTTCCACTGAGGAGGATAGGCTTGTGAGCTCTAACACAGAGTACAGCTGCTCAGGAGAGACACAGGAACCTAGTAGGACATGGGTGAGGACTGGATATGAACAGTGTTGGAACCGTGACAGAGCAGAATTTACCGAAGTACAAGCTAAGTGAATATGTGGCCTGCAAGGTTGGGCTATCCTCATGGGAAAACATGTAATAAGCATTACCTGAGCACTGTTGTAGGAATACAATGTTCTGTACTCTAGCAATGTAAATGCCTTGTGACTGACCACATCATTAATGTGTGCAAAATATGATAGTATACAGAATGCTCATACAGATGTAACATGTATAGAGTTGAACAAAGTCTAAACTTTTACTGCATACTCCTTTGCCTCCTGCTGCACAGTAGTAAAATTTTATTAATCCCAGCTTCCTGTGTTAATGAGTGTCATTTTGAAAATATGAATGAGTGTTACAGTTTGATTTAAAAGACTTAATTGACAGATGTTTACGTTCTAGCATGGGAATAGGTCAAGCCAAACATCACAATGTCCATGTGTACCACATACACACAGGCAGTAACACGCAGTAGTAGTGCATGAAGGCATACGACTGTGGGAATAGTACAGGACATATGGCGCGTGCCAAGTGCAGATGCATGACACAAACCCCAGGATGGGTGTCCCTGCAAAGAGGAACATGTGCCAACTACACCTCCCACAGATGTACCGGCAATAAAAACACATGGCAAACACACAGACACACTACTGTCCAACACATGACTGCAACGGAGCCTGGTCAAACACCAACATGAAGCATGCACAAACAGGGACTTGAGTAATGTTTGCCTTAACCTCCCATAGGCCAAAGAAGAATAGAATGGACATATGCATGTAATGCTGTGAAGGATGTGTGGTAGTCCTCAGTATCACAGTGTTAGGGACACAGATACACTGTCATCAACCGTGGCGTATGTGCAGCGTACACAGCATACCTGCATGTAATACAGAGGACAATCATGTGCCACAGAAATATACAGTGGCGAAAGAGTATAGTGGATAGACAATTGTACATGTGACAAACTATGAATATAGGTTCACCGTCCATAGGTACAGGGTAGGCCATCGTCCCAGGCACAGCCATAATACTACACCATAGTTAGGATGACTTTGCCAACCTTCTGTGCTTCAGATGAAATACCCATGATATTGCTGTATCTCCGTCAAGCACTGATAATGATGTAATCCCTGGCCTATACCTGCAATACTCCATCCAATGGACAACATAGCTGCGAACAAGGCTATGAAGGATGTCTGTCTCACATGTACTGTGATGTAGATCCACAGCATAATGAGTGTCTGGGTGATATATGTGTCACTCAAACACATCCCATTAATGACCGTGACAAGGTAAATGTTACCTGCCCTAGTGGTTCTGAGGGATGCGGATACAGTAGGTGAAGCATACACATGACATATGGGTTGACATGGCCTCGTATGTCAGGCACAGGTCAACACTAAACAGCAGGTATGTGACGTGATGTGGCAGGGGTCCTACATGTGGGGCAGCATTACACAAAATGGTGTCATCCTGCATCTGTACAACAATCAACCTATGTGGGCTTCCCAGCTGCTGTAGGTGTATGGTCAGATACAGTCTGAATGGGGCAATGTAGTAGATCATAGGTGTAACACGTAATGGGTACAAGGAGACAATGACCTAGCCTGATGTAGATGTGAATCCCTGCACCAACAGGTGGGCAATGTAGAAGACCCACACAACCACGATAACAACGTGTGTGTGGAATGAATGGTGACCGTCAAACACTGTCCCCTGATCCCTGGTAATCACCCCTGTGCTGAGTGGACAGCCACCTATATGCTGGACAGGGGTGACCTAGTAGTTCTCCACAGGTATGATGTTGCATTACGTCGCATTTAGCTGTGGGACATGTCCCTGACAGCAGATATGCATACCTGGGAGGCCCCTTGAAGGATATCTGTGTCAGATGTCTGTCCCACTATGGCACCTGTTTTGCAGTCATCTACAAACACTGTTGCCCATAGCACCCCTGTGTGTGCCTGTACCGTGAAAATGTAGGTGTATGACAGGAGTGCAGACATGGAAGGGCCCCATGGGACACCACCTGTGACAGGCAGTAGGTCTGACATGCTGCCAGCAACTATGACCGTGTGGGTTGTGTCACATAGACAGTTTACAACACATTCTGTGATGTGCGTGTTCACATCCCAGCCAATGGGTTTATCAGCGATACCTGAGGGGTAATGTGATGAAGGGCTTTGCCAGGTCGAGGTAGGCTGTATGGACTGCAACACCCCCATCAGTGGCCTCGGCGACTGTGCCGAAGATGTCAACCATGCTTTAAAGGCATGAACTGCTCCTGAACAAGACAAACCGTGTGTGAGGCAAAGTATGTATGTCCCCTATGCAGTCATGTACGAGCCGCAGTATGATCCCTCCACATGTCTTTGCAGATAGGTCTCCTCAGGGTAATGGGACAGTAATAACCAGCCTCAGTGGAGGTATTGGCCTTGTGGCGTGGGACTACAGTTGCCATGTGACACAACCTGGGTACCCTACCTGAGGTGAGGCTACAAAGAAATAGCTGTCCTAACTGTGGGTCCAATTCATAAATGAGATAGTGGAGTACACAGCGGGGTCACCAGCTGGTCTCATGGATGCTATGTCCACTACCCTGGAGAGAGCATGTCCCACCTGTGTGTCACAGAACATTTGGTGACCACAAACCACTAGTACACACATCTCCTCATGTGTGGGGGAGGGTGTGGAGATGTCCTCACTGGACTTGTCAGCCTGTATGTTGGCAATGTGTGTATGTTGAGTAAACCCCACCTCTATGTGAACCCAGTCAGAGCATATGTGGGAGTGAGCTCCCAGGTGTCGAGCATAGCAACTGAAGGTGGTATGATTGTTAGCCAGGTCCATGTAGGTATATCTGTGGAATGTGCCCTGGACAATTTCATGACAGTGTGTAACTCTACACATATGATGACCAAGGGTGTCATACCTCACAAGGTGTCTGCTCCACCTTGTAGTAGCCACCTCCTCGTGTTGTACATTGTGTGTATGGCTGGGGTACACCACACTGGATGCTTGGCATTGGTACAGTGAACCACAGCTGGGTAAGTGAATGACTGGCTCATGCAGTCCTGTAGGTACTGGTAGATGGCAAATGTGATTGATGCAGTGGCTGCCGTGCTGTCGACCACTGGCTCTGGGTCCTTAAAGGAGACCACAGTAGTGCGCAGAATTGTGTAGTCTGCCTCTGAGCAAGCAATGTGTATGGTAACTGGCAACACTCACAGCAGCGGATGCCAAAAGCAGAAGCCAATGTCCAAATAACATAGATCAACTTCTGCATGACAATATGTCTTATCATACATGTATTGACACGTGTCTGCTAATTACAATTGGAAATGGCGGTAAGACTGGCCTAAAGTTCCCGTGATGTACACAGTCTGGGGGTGTTGTTCCGATAATAAAGTGGCAATACCTCCCAATGCGTGACCTCTGGGTATGGTATGAAAGTGGTTGTTAACCTGCAACATTGGATGTATAGCATTGGTTTCTGGTGTCGGAAGACATGGTTCCTGTAGCACAACACAGTATGGGTAGTCAAGCACACATCTGCGATTGCTGAACACACAGCATCAGTGAAACCCACTGCTCACAAGGACACAGTCCGACAAGCTCTACACTTTAAATATGCACAGTGGTGTCCATTGTCGGACCCAAAATTGACATCACACCAGATTCACGTCTTCTTTCAATACGTACCTGAACTCATTGTCGTCACAGGTACACATATGCACTGCAAGCGTGTTTAATGTTGATGATAGCTGTCCATGTAATGCAGCACAGATGCACAGAAATACCCAGGGTACCGGGTCCATAGAACTGCGTCCACATCACAGTCCCCACACATGAAGGATGTGTAATGGGTACTGTCGATTGTTGCAGTCAAGGGATTCTGGGTATGTAGACTCTGGGCCGGTGTTGCTTTGCAGCCAATCCTTTGTCCGCCCGTGGGAGGGATGTGTGTGTAGCACCTGCCATACTATCCGCTAATGATGCAAACCATCCACTGGAGAATGCTAAATGCAGGTGTGAAATGTGTACAGCCTTATACTAGTGTCCAGTAGGCAATTGTCATGGATGGACAACCGTATGCCCAAGATGCCACCCACAACCGCAAACCCGAGTAAATTACACAGCCGCGGTAAGGCATAAGACAGGAAATACACATAGGGACTGCAGTTGACATTCCACATACAACGTCGGACCGCTGTGCCAACACCGGCGTACACAGCACTCAATCTGCCAGCAACAGACTGAGGAGCACCGCTACCATACAGCGGAACAGATGTGCGACCTGTGGAACACATACTAATGGCACACACACAACATCACGTAGGATATGTAAACTATGGCATTCCCACCTATGAAGACAACATGGTTAAATGAATACATAGGTAATCAACATGTTCCGGTGGTGTTATATTGGAAATACAGTGACGGATATGTCCCATTGGGATGTCTGCGGTTTATATGAAGCAGTTGCTAACCAGCATCTTTGGATGTATGTCATTTGTCCACAGTACTAGATCACCTGGTTATGTAGCACCATGTGGAATGGGTAGTCAACAGACATCGCGATTGCTGAACACACAGTATCAGTGAAACCCACTGCTCACAAGGACACAGTCCGACAAGCTCTAAACTTTACATATGCACAGTGGTGTCCATTGTAGGACCCAAAATTTGTCTAAAGACAGGAATGCCGCCTTCTTTCATCACCTAACTGAACTCATTGTCGTCACAGGTACACATATGCACATAGCGTGTTTAATGTTGCTGATAGCTGTCCATGTAATGCAGCACAGATGCACAGAAATACCCAGGGTACGGGTCCATAGAACTGCGTCCACATCACAGTCCGCACATGCCATGCCGGATGTGTAATGGGTACTGTCAATTGTTGCAGTCAAGGGATTCTGGGTATGTAGACTCTGTGCTTTCGGTGTTGTTCGCAGGCAATCCTTTCTCCGCCCGTGGGAGGATGTGTCGTAGCACCTGCCTTACTCTCCGCTAATGATGCAAACCATACTCCGGAGAATGCTAAATGTAGGTGTGGAATGTGTACAGCCCTATACTAGTGTCCAGTAGGCAATTGTCATGGATGGACACCCGTATGGCCAGGATGGCACCCACAACTGCAAACCGGGTAAATGACATAGCAGCGGTAAGGCATAACACAGGAAATACACATAGGGACTACAGTTGACATTCCACATACAAAGCGGACCGTCGTGCCAACACCGGCGTACACAGCACTCAATCTGCCAGCAACAGAATGAGGAGCACCGCTACCGTACAGCGGAACAGATGTGCGACCTGTGGAACACATACTAATGGCACACACACAGCGTCCGTAGGATATGTAAACTATGGCATTCCCACCTATGCAGACAACATGGTTAAATGAATACATAGGTAATCAACATGTTCCGGTGGTGTTATATTGGAAATACAGTGACGGATATGTCCCATTGGGATGTCTGAGGTTTATATGAAGCAGTTGCTAACCAGCATCTTTGGATGTATGTCATGTGTTCACAGTACTAAATCACCTGGTTATGTAGCACCATGTGGAATGGGCAGTCAAACAGACATCGCGATTGGGAACATACACCAGCAGTGAAAATCACTGGGCAGGTGGACACAGTCCAGCAACATCTAACTTGACATATGCACATCGGTGTCCATTGTAGGACCCAAAAATTCTGTTCAGAGAATGCCTGCTAGCTTCCTGCATTACTCACGTGATCTCATTGTCGTCACCACGTCACAGGTACACATATGCGCATGGCGTATTCAATGTTGATGATAGCTGTCCATGAAATGCAGCACACATGCACAGAAATACCCAGGGTATCGGGTCCATTCAGCTCGTCCACATCACAGTCCGCACACATGAAGGATGTGTAATGGGTACTGTCCACTGTTGCAGTCAAGGGAGTCTGGGTATGTAGAATCTGGCCTCGGTGTTGTTTAGCAGGCAATCCTTTGTCCGCCCGTGGGAGGGGCGTGTCGCGTAACACATCGTCACTCTCCGCTAATAATGCAAACCATCTACGGAGAATGCAAAATGCAGGTGTGAAATGTGTACAGCCCTATACCAGTGTACAGTAGGCAATTCACATGGATGGACAAGCGTATGACTAAGATGGCACCCATAACTGCAAACCGGTGGAATTACACTGCCGTAGTAAGGCATTACACAAGTAATACACATAGGGACTACAGTTGACATTCCCCACACAACAAACACAGACAACCAGCCGATGAAGTCCAAAGCAAAGACGAGGTACTGTAGGGACCGTCAGTGACCACTCAGAGCACAACAAGAATTAAAGGCAGTCACCATAGTCTATTGGAGCCCGCCGTCTGCTTCATAAGCAGACTTATTCAGAATACATACAATGCAGTCCAACCTACTACATTTAAAAGCATTAATTGGTCAGTACATTAGATGTGCTAGGTACTAATTACATGCCTTAAAGGCAGACAAGCAAACAAACCTTACTTGGGTTACAGATCCCACACAGTGAGGACATCAGACATTGCTTGAAGGTACAGTCTTCATCGGAAAATAGAAATATATGTACATATATGAAAGATGAACCAACATAAAATGTTTTCCAAATGTCTGACTGTGTAAGATACATATATATGTCCTACGGATTGTGCCAATATATTAACAGAACTGCAGACACCTAGTAATATAAATGAACCATAATATATACACATAAACCGTATGATTATGACTAATGTAAAATAGACCACCGAAATGTAAAGATTCACAATGTGCTAATGTAAATATTCATATAGAAGGTTACTTAAATAAATCAATTCAGACATCCATGTCTAAATACTAACACAAGGCCAGCGAGGTGCTTGCCCTCACATGTACTGGGATGTTGTTCCACAGCATAGTGAGTGTCTGGGTGATGAATCTGTCCCAACAACACGTTCGATTAATGACAGTGTCAAGGTGTACGTCAGCTGCCCTTGTGGTTCTGAGGGATCTAACTCATTTACGTGAAGCATAGTCATCAGATCTGGGTTCGACATAGCCTTGTATGCCAGGCACGGGTCACCTCTGGGCAAGTGGTATGCAACTGTATACAGCTGGAATTCTTTCAGTCGGTCAGTATAACACATATACCTGAGACCCTGCATCTGTTTGTCGATGAACTGTTGTTGCCTTTCCATCTGCTGCAGGTGTTGGGTCAGATACATTCTGAACGGGGCATTGTACCCAATCATAGGTCTAATGAGTGATGAGTACAAGGGGACAATGACCTCCCCTGATCTAGATGTGAATCCCTTCATGATGATGTGGGCAATGTGGAAGGTCTACCTAACTATGTTAGCAACATGTGTGTCTAGCGAACGGTTAACAACAACACGTGTCCCCAGATCACTGGTAACCCCCTCTGTGCTCAGTGGATTGCCACCTATATGGTAGCTCGGGGTAACCTTGTTCTTCCCGAAGGGTATGCCTATGCATTTCCTGGCATTTAGCTGTAGGACATGTCTCTGGTACCACTTATCCACATCTGTGAGGCACTCCTGAAGGATATCTGTGTCAGATGTGTGTCTGACTTTGGCACCGGTTTGCAGTCATCTGCAAACATTGTCACCCATAACCCCCTGTGTATGCGTGTACATTGGAAACGTAGATGCTGGAAATAGTGGACCCAGGACTGAGCCCCATGGGACACCACCTGTGACTGGCTGTGAGTATGACATGGCGCCAGCAACTATGGCCATGTGTGTTCTGTGACTTAGCCAGTTTGCAACCCATATGGCGATGTATGGATTTACATTCAAGATGGCGGGTTTATCAATTATACCCGAGGGGGGTATTGTGTCGAGGGCCTCTGTCGGGTTGAGGTAGGCTGTATGGACTGCTTTACCCTCATCAATGGCCTTGGTGACTGATTCTACAAAGTGAAACACGTGTAAAAGGCATGATCTGACTCTGACCAAGCTAAACTGGGTTGTATCCAAAGTATGTGAGTCCCCTATGTCTTTATCTATGTGTTCCATTATGATCCATCTCCATGGCTTTGCAGATAAGGCTTGTCAAACTAATGGTATGGTAATAACCAGGGTCAGTGGAGGCACCATCTATGTGGAGTGTGACTACAGTAAGCCCTGTGCTACTACTCAGTGCGTATCCTGAGGTGAGGCTAAGATTAAACAGCTGTCCTAAGTGTGGGTTTAATTCCCCATAGAGTTCCTGGAGTACACAGCTGGGACACCATCTGGACCCATGGATGCTGTGTTGACTGCCTTGGGGCTGGATGTGGGTAATGCTGGACATACCCAGGGCAGATGTGGCGTTCGAGTCCGATGCCCAAGGGACCACACACATAGCCGGCCTTAGGCATAGGCCAAGTAGGTAGCCGTCTAGGGTGTTGCTCTACTCGGGGCACCTTTCCAGACTCTATTTGGTGTAGGTAGACCAGGAGGGGGGTAGCGGGTGATGTATCGGTGGCAACGTCTGCCTAGGTCACCACTTAACCTAAGGCCACTCTTCCGTGGGTAATACAGCAGTACCCACACCCAGGCGGGTCATTGCTAGGGTCATTGCTAGTATGGCATATCATCTATGTCAGAAACCATATATCCCCAGACATAATGGCACAGCATAATGCCTGTTAAGCGCCCAAAAGGCAGACATCGTCACCAGCGGCGGTGCGGAGGTACTGCAGCGAGATGTCCGTTAACAATGTCGACATTGTCTGCGCTTTGTGAAACAAACTCCACATAGACATGCAATACTAGACAGCGGCGGAGAACCCAATGTCCACGTGGCTGATCTGTTCAACCTGTTCCGCCATGTTAAATGTGTGTAGCACAGCGGAACCGGCCCAAACAAAGCAACGGACATGTCTGTGGCTCAGTGAAAGTCGATCGCGCAATGGTAAACCCTTGTAATATTGCGACACAGGCCATACATCACGGAGGGTTAGTAATGGAAATTGGTCAGTTCGACCAGACCGTGTGCAATTAGTATAACAAGATCTACAGCGGGTACACCGGCCAATCGGCGCACGGTTCTGAATAATTGGGGGCGTGACATGGTACCATGGACACGGACAAAGCGTGCCCATGTGACTAATCTAACATTCGGTACAGGGTCAGGGCAGTCCGTACAGTGGGCGGACAAGACCAAACCCAAAGCACCACAGCAACACCCTGACAACCCGAAGGCCTGTATGCGTATGGGATATAAGCAGCTGTCATCTGAACAGCCCTGCGGTGGCGACATATGCATCCTGGGCCATGGCGAGGGAATCAGGAATGTTCAACATGCAGTACCGCACCTTTCCCAGCAGGAGAATGGATGCCTGTGGCGTGCGTGTGTGCGGGGGATATGTAAATGTACATAGGTACCATGGGTATGCATATTAATGACAGCGAACAGCTAGCGTGTACTGGTCACAGTAACCGGCAAGCGTGAATGCAGTCACGTTTGAATTACGACTATAGAACATATAGATGTGCGTAATGCGTAAAGCGTCCATGCTGCAAAGACTGTTACATATATAAAGCTGTAAGTGCTTTCTGCACCGTCCGTCAACGGATCAGACATATGTTACGGAATAGTCACAAGTAGCATAAAACCGTAACCACACAGACACTGTAAACATATATAAGCGGACTACGGATATGCATGTGCGCCTGCGTAACCCACAATCGGACATGCGGTGTGCGTGTGCGTGTGATCCAGTGGAACCAGGGAAGGTTACGGATGTCTCCTCCACACATTTACATTCATAATTGTAAAATATATGCTTAAATAGTACTTATTGATTCCATGCTTTGTTATCGTAATGCTACTATTATACACATTGATATACAATATCCTGATCAACACACTACATTCTAAGGTGCACTCACAACAATTATCAACTATGTGTCAGGATACTGATTGTATTTACCAATATTGTATATATATTAACACATTGTTGCCGTATTATTGTTTCCATGAAGTAAGGCATGCAACACTGATATGTATATGTCACGTTATAATCAAGACTTGGAGCACTGTCCACCTAACTATGAGCAGGTTTATTGATTATTTAGCTTTAAACTGACTCTGAAGGAAGTGTATAAGGGACGGCTATGTCATGCATTCCGTACTCGGCGATGCCCCATGTTAGTAGGTGAAAGAGCTCAGTATCCTTTCACTGTGGAGTCTATCGTATTTGACAGTGTCTGTTTTGCCGATATATGTTCCATAATGTCGTTTATGAAGATGGGCAGGGCCTTAAGGTTTGCTGTATTTCCGCATACTGGCGCGTGGATATAGATAGGCCATGTCATACAAGCGATGGGTAGTCAAGCAGACATCCACGATTGGGGAACATACAGCGGCAGTCAATACCACTGGCCAGATGGTGACAGTCCAACACGTTCTACACTTTACAAATGCACATCGGTGTCCATTGTAGGACTCCAAAATTACGGCGTTTGCTCCGTTATCCATGGGATCAGCCAATCAGAGTACTAACCGTGACTACGGCACAGCTAGACATATGCACCACCAGCGTGTTTAAGGTTGATGATACCTGCCCATGACATGCAGGACATATGAACAGAGGTCCCCAGACTGCGTGTCCATACATGTCGTCCATATCCCAGTTCCGCACACATGAAGGATGTGTCATGCGTACCGTGGGGGTTGCAGCCATGGTATGCTGGGTATGCAAAATGGGGCTCGGTGTTGTTTGGCAGATAATCCGGTGTCCGCCCGTGGGAGGGCTGCGGGTACAGGGCGTGCCTTAGTCCCCAGTAAGGATGCAAAGCATCCATTGGGTAATGCTAAAGGCAGGTGTGAAATGTGTTCAGCCCTACATCAGTGTCAGTAGGCATTTCCCAAGGATGGACAAGCGTCACGGACAAGAAGGCACCCACAATAGCAAACCTGATGAAATCACACAGCCATAGTAAGGCATGTCACTGTACATACTGATGTAAACAACAATAGATACACCCGTAGACATCCATCCTGCGTGCGAATCCCAGCGTACACAGCAGCCAAGGTGCTATCAAGTATGTGGGGATCACCGCTTCCACTCTGCGGAACATCACGATGCGACCTGTGGAACACATATTAATGGCACACCAACAAGCGTCAACTAGGAAGGTCATACTATCGTTAAAATATGGCGTTCCCACACATAAACAACATACTGTCATGAATAAATAGGTTCTACATGTACCGGCTGTGTTATAATGACAATACAGTGGCGGATAGTTCACAATGGTACCTCTGAGGATTATCTAAAGCAGTTGCCAACCTGCAGTACTACAGTAACACCATATGGGTAAATTGTGGAAGGACACGGGTTCCGTAGCACTACATAATATGGGTAGGCGGACAGACATCCGGGACTGGGGAACATCTGGCGGCAGTCAAACCCACTGGCGAATGGACGCAGGCCAACATGTTCTAAACTGTACATATGCACAGCGGTGACCATTGCAGGACCCAAATTGTACTACTTAAGTAAGTGTGGGCAACATAGTGTGAACGGAAGAGGTGACAGCCGTGACTACGGCACAGGTAGATATATGCACCACAAAGCGTCTTCAAGGGTGATGACAGCCGTCCATGAAATGCAGGACATATGAATAGAACTCCCCAGGCTGCTGCGTCCATACCGTGCGTTCACATCCCATTTCCGCACACATGAAGGGTGTGCAAGGGTACTGTCGAGGTTGCAGACATGGGATCGTGGGTATGCAAAAATGGGTGTCGGTGTGGATTGGCAGATGATTCGTTGTCCGCCCGTGTGCGGGCGTGGCCATAACATATCGTTACTCCGCAATACTAATACCGATCATCCACGGAAATGGAGAATGCAGCTGTGAAATGTTGACAGCCCGATACTAGTGTCCAGTAGGCAGTTCCCATGGATGGACAAGCGTCACGGCCAAGATGGCACCCATAGCTGCAAACCTGGGGAATCCACAGCTGTTGCAAGGCATAACCCAGAGAATACAGATAGGGTCTACAGTAGACACTCCCCATTCAAAGCCAGACCGATGGGCAGATACCGGCGTACACAGCACTCAATCTGCCAGCACATCTATGGGGATCCTGCGCTTCCATACAGTGGAACAGATGGGTCACCTGTGTAAACATACCAATGGCACAATCTCCCGTCTGCTGGGAATGACATACGAAGGTCAAACTATGGCGTTGCCAACAATGAAAGACATCCTTCGGTGAATTAATAGGAGTGATGTCAATAGACCATGGCAAACACCCAATGAACAGGGAAGACTTGCTGGCACCCTATGGCCACAAACCATGTCACACATAGGTAGATGGAACAGTCAACTTAAACATTTCGTCCACGACAGGTCGCATATGGTATCCAAAGGTACTTCATAGACATGTTTGCGCTATCACCTGTTGGTCCCGTGAGACTTACACATAACATGGAAGTATCCAGGCTTTAAATGTCCACCCTTACACTTCCAGTTGTCACTGTCTATGCGAGCAATGGAGATTTAGCCACAGCATAGAAAGCAGGGGCGTACTGCCAACGAAACACACCCATGGCAACAACACAGAAAGCATACTATGAACACCGTATTACATGATATTGTACTATGAAACACAAACAAACCAGCAACCTGCAGCAAGAATAGTCCCGTGGTTCGACACAACACAAGTCTTCGTAACATTTAAACAGTTCATTACAACATGCAGCGTTTTCGTTGTTTCCTAGCGTGTGCAGAATAACAGCTATGTCTAAGAATGTTCACAATCAACAATGTGAGTCTTAACATGATTTTAAATATCACACTGTTGATTGTGAACACTTAAGGATTTGCTTATTCAGTTGTATTTGCGAAAGCAACACACACACACGGAAGGGGCGGAGATGAACCTCGCCTATCTACATGAACTCAGTACAGTATGAAGCATTCACAGAGCAGCTACCGAGTTAACTGGCGTGGCTGTCAGAGGCATACTTGTAGGCTGGTGGCGTCACCCGCAAGACAATAGTTGGCAATAGCCAAGGCATGTGTTGCGGGCGTCTAAAAGCATAATCAGTCGCAGAGGCAGCTGGAAACACACACACAGAGACACACACACGGAAGGGGCGGGGGCGAACCTCGCCTATCTACATGAACACACTACAGTATGAAGCATTTACAGAGCAGCTACCGACTTTACTGAACAGGCTGTCAGAGGCATACTTGTAGGCTGCTGGCGTCACCCGCAAGACAATAGTTGGCAATAGCCAAGGCATGTGTTGCGGGCGTCTAAAAGCATAATCAGTCGCAGAGGTAGCTGGAAACACACACACACAGAGACACACACACACGGAAGGGGCGGGGGCGAACCTCGCCTATCTACATGAACACACTACAGTATGAAGCATTTACAGAGCAGCTACCGACTTTACTGAACAGGCTGTCAGAGGCATACTTGTAGGCTGCTGTCGTAACCCGCATGTCAATAGTTGGCAATACCTAAGGCATGTGTTGCGGGCGTCTAAAAGCATAATCAGTCGCAGAGGCAGCTGGAAACACACACACACAGAGACACACACACACACGGAAGGGGCGGGGGCGAACCTCGCCTATCTACATGAACACACTACAGTATGAAGCATTTACAGAGCAGCTACCGACTTTACTGAACAGAAGCTGTCAGAGGCATACTTGTAGGCTGCTGGCGTCACCCATAAGACAATAATTGGCAATAGCAAAGGCATGTGTTGCGGAGCGTCTAAAAGCATAATCAGTCGCAGAGGCAGCTGGAAACACACACACACACAGACACACACACACACACACACGGAAGGGACGGGGGACGAACCTCGCCTATCTACATGAACACACTACAGTATGAAGCATTTACAGAGCAGCTACCGACTTTACTGAACAGGCTGTCAGAGGCATACTTGTAGGCTGCTGGCGTCACCCGCAAGACAATAGTTGGCAATAGCCAAGGCATGTGTTGCGGGCGTTTAAAAGCATAATCAGACGCAGAGGCAGCTGGAAACACACACACACACAGAGACACAGACACACACACACACGGAAGGGGCGGGGCGAACCTCGCCTATCTACATGAACACACTACAGTATGAAGCATTTACAGAGCAGCTACCGACTTTACTGAACAGGCTGTCACCGCGCATACTTGTAGGCTGCTGGCGTCACCGCCAAGACAATAGTTGGCAATAGCCAAGGCATGTGTTGTGGGCGTCTAAAAGCATGATCAGTCGCAGAGGCAGCTGGAAACACACACACACACACACACACACACACACACACACACGGATGGGGCGGGGGCGAACCGGCCTATCTACATGAACACACTACAGTATGAAGCATTTACAGAGCAGCTACCGAGTTTACTGAGCAGAAGCTGTCAGGAGGCATACCCCTCGTGAGTGGTATCATTTGCAGAGGCAATCGCCCGATCGGGAGTTAGGACAGAGTCGCCAGTCCGCAGTCTGTTACCATCCCAAGGTGGCCGTACACACTAACTGCGTTAGTGCTGCAGTCGGGAATAACAAGTAACTACTGATCAGTACATCACTGCCTACTGGGCATGCTCAGACACTTAGACTTCGGCACAGAGCAGACATGCATACACATGGTGCGGCGGCATGGGTGGCGGAATGTGGACCGTCGTGTGTGTCCAGCCACACAACAGAAACCTGGCCATGCCACAGGCGTGGCCGTTGCGTAGGGGATACAGGCATGCACCGGGGTATAACTGCAGGCGGTGTGCACTGTGCTGTGTGTCCATCTACACAGCTGCCTACTGGGCATGCTCAGACACTTAGAGTCGGCACAGAGCAGACATGCATACACATGGTGCGGCGGCATGGGTGGCGGAATGCGGACCATCCTGTGTGTCCAGCCACACAACAGCAACCCGGCCATGCCACAGGCGTGGCGTTGCTGCGAGGAATATCTAGGTGCAATTAACCATGTGTAGGACTGGCCTACCGTTTGTTGCATGCTACAGACAACCCTCCCAAACACAGGATACCTTCACAGATGTCCGGAGGACACTGGTGAGTGGGCATGCTCTCACAACAGCACCGTATTGGGTGACATGAACCACCCATACATAGCCTGGGAACATTACCCATGGCACAACACACTCGCCAGCAGTCCCAGGTGTTCACACACCTGGCCACTGTTAAACAGCCATGCACCATACATACTAGGGGGGGATGTCTGACAGTTCTGCCCATCACACATGGTGAGGATATGCCCCACACAGGATGTACAGCCCTCAATGGTGATGCAAGACCGTATAGTGGATCCACTGGTCATCCACACCCTGTAACCAACACCAGCATGGGGACCTCAGTGATGACCTCTCCACAGAAAACCACACACATCATCGACCGGTGTGGTACCCTACAAGTCCTCCATGCCAGTGTTGAACACAGGCCAGACCGGCAAGCGCCCTAGCGAATGCCTTCCCGACCACCCACATGCATGTCTGCAACAGGCAAACATGATGACATCAGGACCTTGTCCACCACAGGTAGGCACATGGTGTGGTGGACCGCAGCCACTGACTACCTGTACATCAACAGTTGGAGCTAATACATGGCAGAGCAATGACAGTACCAGTCAAACCATCACCCATTCATACCGTCGTCACCATCATTTACATACCATCATCCAGGGGCGGTTGTGGGAGTGGTACTGCAGAGGGCACATGAGACAACCATAGGGCCTTTCCTAACTGTGGTAAGGACATGGTTGGGGGCACACAGACTTGGCTGGAAATGGTCCAGAATGGTACAACAGTCACTGCACCCACAGACATTGTCTGCAAACCAGAGGACATGTTCCATGCATACATCCCCAGAGGAACATATCCATCCCACCAGAGTGTATCCTCCCAAACATCTCATATGGCCTGGGTGATCCCATATCTCTATGGCGGTTGACCGTCAGCAATGGGCACCGATGGTGTCCCTGGCTGTGTGCTACCCATCCTCATTGAGGCCCTCGGCCCACACATGCGGCCACTGTGTCATGTTAGCCTTACTATGGGCTATGTCCCCAATGGATGCCATATGGCATCTGTGGTCCCACTATGCCAGGGTAGTGCTCTTATGGACTGTCAACAGCCACACCCTATCGCTTGACAAGCGTTGTCTGCAAAGCTGTGGGAGGTCCATACAGGTGGCCATGGTTACAGATAGCGGTGTACAGCCAATGCGGAACATACCCACAACTACATAGTCAAGGCGGATCCTGCCTCCCGAACCTGCTCGTCCAGTCTGGAGTGGTCACCAAGGCCATTGATGGGGATCGTGGGTTTGCACACAGTACCATGACCTGGTGGGGCGTTCAGAGCACACTACACATGGGACCCATGGAAGGCTTCGCCAGCATACATGTGGGGACATATGTCACCCGATGCTTCTCAGACAGGTTGGAGGTCACACCACACAGGGTTGGTGCTCAAGGTGCCTTGTCACACTCATATCTGGACCCAGTGGAGGCCCACAGGGCTCACTCCTGGGCCCCCTGCCATATGGCATCCGACCTTCAATGTGCATGCAATCATAGGGGGATTGTAGCAGACAAGGTATGCAGATGACTATGCACCGGCCAACATACCCAACACCCCATGTTACACGGACATCCACCTAGGGCGTCATAGACATGGATGCCTGGTGCCAGAGCCATGGCCTGCTACTAAATGCCAGAGAAGGTGCAGCCCTACCCAGTGTGAAGGACATGTAAGTCCCAATGTCAAATGTAGGTGATGCGCCATTAAAGATGGTGGACATGTTCAGGAAATGGCTACCACACCTGTCGGCAACCTCTGTCAACACACACAATGGCAATGTGGGTGTGAAGACATTCCATTGTGGCCTCCTGGTGTGGATGGAATCGCAACCACATCAGGGGTGTTCATTGTACCCCTGTACACCTCACACACCAGAGCAATGACTGCGTGCAATGGCACATGTGGCCTGTAGCTACCCTGGCGCCTGCAGCACTTTCGGAAGGACATAAGCGTTCCACAAGGCGGGGATGGCGGTGCTGGGACATGTGTCACAAGCTGCGGCCAAGGGGACACCGGCTGTAGATCTTCACAGCACATCTGCTCCGTGGTGATCTGTGCCTGACATACTGCGGCCATGTCTGACCTGGGTGACATGGGCACATTCCACCTCCCAGGCTCCATGCAAACCACGGGCACAGAAGCGACTGTCAAACACCTCAACACAAAGATGAGTGGGGCGTGCTGGGGAACAGGGTTAGCGGCCAGACACCCCTACAACACGGGGAGGAGTGCCAGGCCATGTGAAGGAAAGGCCCTGACTGCCTTCGTCCAGGACTGCTAATGGCGTGTGGATGTGTGGCGATAGTTATCGCCAGGCAACATCTGTGTGTCACTGCTAGACCAGGGACTGGGGACTGATGGATATGGCATCCCCATCCTGAGGGGTGTTAGGCGCCACACACAGTCATGCTAGGTCCACACATGTCGTAGGGCACATATCCTGTTACGTTCATGTATGGCCTATGTACCTATGTAGGGGTCCATGCGGATCGCGGGTAACTGTGCTATGCTGATGTTGCCAGACATGCCTGTGGGTACCCCACGACTACGTGGGGAACTAATTACAGTGCTCCCAGTAGGCGCGTGCAAGTACACCATCAGTATCATGCGGGTTAACTGCACCGACATGGTGCTACACATGTAACCACCACACATACTGTGTACACATATCAATGAATGCTGCACCTGTCCTGCATGGTATGTCTGCTGCATGATGTCCGTGCACAACCCACATCACATACACACCTGTAAGCCAGCCATACACACACACCACAACATACACATCACGTACTATGCGGACACAGGTATCACATACACCTCTCACTATCGTGTCCACC
The DNA here is from genome assembly GCF_019279795.1 of Protopterus annectens. Classification (NCBI taxonomy): domain Eukaryota; kingdom Metazoa; phylum Chordata; order Ceratodontiformes; family Protopteridae; genus Protopterus; species Protopterus annectens. The sequence goes on along the minus strand of NC_056747.1, from coordinate 1,225,823,549 downwards.
CTGTGCATCAGAATATGTTAGCTTAACCGTGCAGTGATGGTGTAGCTCACAGTTATGCAGCAGAGACTTCATCATATGCACAGGGTGATATGTGTGCCACAGGCATGGGCTGTACCAATGGATGACATCATGTGTGTGTGTAAGGGCCTGTGCATTGAGTGGGCATGACTATGTAGATTGCATGTGGGTGTGGTGGAGCCCTACAGTTGTGTCTGCTGTGTGTGGGTGTGTGTGTACACAGTTCAGTCATCTGTGATGCCTACGCGGGTATGCTTGGCAGCCCTGACTGTACAGTGCAGGTGTTACGGCTCACTGTGTCTGCGGCGGCGGCGTGACCAGCGCCTGCCTGGGGTCGCCGCAGACGCGACGGGTGGAGATGCGGACTGTCCACTCTCCGATGTCACATGTCCGCTGGAAGCGTGCCCGACGGGGCCATCCAGGGCCGCGTCCGCGTGGCTTGCTCTGTCCTGGTGTGGATGGTGTAGTAGCAGCTGCACTGCTGCTGCTACCAGCACTGTCTGGGTGGGCATGGGAGGTGTCGCGCTGCGCTGACCTGCAGCAGGTGGTGTTGCTGGCACCGCCCGTGCCCTATGCCTCACCCTACCTGGTGTTCCTGCACGGACTGCGCCGCGCTCAAGGATGGCCATGCCTCGGTCGAGGATACCAGCCATGTCACCCAATCTCCTATCAGAACATCGGCAAGATGCTGTTGTGCATTCGCCAATGCCTGGATGTTGTCATTCAAAGATGCGGATTGCGGACCTCTGCAGCCTCTGCCCTTCCTGGTTCTGCCGTTCGGCGCGTGCCTGCGCCGCCATTACAGTCTGGAACATCGTCTGGTTATACCAGCTGCTGCACCTATGCGGCAGGTGTATGTCTAGCGGTGCTCCCCTACGAGCAGCACCTGCCACATGCCTGCGTGGCACTGCACCAGTCCTTACACTGGCAACATCGTGTGTACCCACACCTTCTGCAGCCACCACACATTCCTGCTTTCGGGGCCAAGAGGCGCTGACTGACCGTCATCTATGGGCAGCGGTGTTGGGGTATGTGTCGGCATCTGAACCGTGGCGGGGTTGAAAGGGGCGTATGTGTGATGTTCTCCACTGGCACAGTGTCTGCCTGTGCCGACCCTGCCTGTGCCTCATGCACATGGTCATCACCACTAGTATCTGTGGGCCCACTAGCATCAGATTGACGCGGGAGGGAACTCACCTACAGCACCTGTCAATACAAAGACATACCATCGGTTACAATACAGACACACACACACACACACACACACACACACACACACACACACACACACACACACACACAGCATGCATGTGATAATGCAGGTGGCATGCAGCATTCACACAACACAGACCAGTGAATGCAGACCAGACATTCATAGTGGCAGTATGTACACTGCCCTGGTGGGGACAGTACAACAGGCAGGTGTCATTTAGTAGGCATGCAGTACACACATTCATGGTAGTTCGCATGCATCAGCGTGATACACCGTGTGGCCGCAGGCGAGTTGAGAGTACACATGGCTGCCGACACTATGTAATGTACACGCAAACATGTGCGGTATCATGTGGACATGTGGCGATGGTGTCCCACGCATGCACCACATCACAGCGGCTGTCGCGGTGCAGTGTTATGTGTACAGTCTACAGATACAATGTATGGGTAACAGTGATGTCTGTGCAGATGCGTTTGCTGTGAGCTGTGTACATAGCTGTACAGTGTGGAGTCGCGGGCTCTGTGCCACTGCACAGTAGCAGGACACAGCTATGTGTCTGTGCGATCGTGACCTGGGCGCATTACATTGCCATGTCTGTAAGTCAGTTCAGCTGCTCAGCAGCACGTATATAGTGGACATTGGAGGCACCTGTAGTAGCTGTGGAGAGGCATTCCATGTCACTGGTGTACTACATCGGATGTCCAGGGGTCCACTACAGTGATGAACCCACTATGTGTGTACAGGGTGCAGCGGTGACTACCCACTGTGGATGTGCTGTGTGGCACCATGCCTGTAGGTATCGACCATGGCCTTGTCTGTCTGAGTCATTGACAATTGTGTGTGGTAGACATCGTGCACACGGCCCTGTGGTGGCCCATGTGACATACAACCATACTAGTGTGAGGTGTCACATTCTCTACGGATATGCTGACAGTGTGGATGTCTGCTATGTTGTGCATAGGTCATGTCATGGTGTGACAATGCTGCAGCCAGACATCCGTGCATGGGACATGGCATGTGCCATGTCTAGCGTGTGCACCGATGCAGGGGCATGGGTCACATTGGTAACACCTGTGCTCTGGCCAGATCACAGCTCACTATGTGGTACTGTGTGCATACTGCACTGGCATACCAATGCATACTACACATGCAGCCATTGTGTAACACCTACACCATTGTATGCATAGCTGAATGCGTAACACACCAATAGGTTGTGTGGTGTCATACCACTCTCAGCTAGCGGGTGTATCTACTGTACATGGGTGGTGTGTGTGTCGGGTGGTGCGAGCTGTATACCGTGACTGGGGCACACACAGGTGAGCATGTCATGCCTAGACACATGGGGAATATCAATACAGCAGAACATGCCTTTGACTAGCAACAGACTTACCTGCAACAGACCCTTGTCCTTGCGACCGCCAGGCGATACCTGTAAAGGCATTACACAAAGGTATACACATTAGCCATTACTATCTCCACGGTCAGCACTGTGCATGTCACATCATGCATGTGTGTGGTAGCAAGTGCTATGCACATGTCTGCTAACACAACATAGCATACTATGGTTTGCATCTTGTGTGGCCATATACCTGGCATGTATTGCTATATCATGTGTTGTACTATGACACCCACACCCGTAAACTTATCATACAATCATGTAACACTGACTTACTATGCGGCTCCAGGCTCATAGCTTGGGAGACACCCACCTCCTCGATGGGCCTTAAGTGTTTCTGCGTGTTGTTCCGTGGGTGTCGCCAGACTGGCCAGGAGCTCCTCCGTGGCTGTGAGTGGGGGCTGGGTTGGTGGCCCACCACCTGTCCCACGTTGTTGCCTGGCGATTGCAGCGGCAGCTGTCTTGCATGCGGATCAGGTCTGTGCAGTGCCTGCGGTTGCTGATAGCTGCGGTTGTATCCGCCCGCTGTTCACCCTCCTGCACATCTCCTCCCACATCTCCTGCCGTTCCTGTGCCTGCTGTGGCACATGGCTAAATAGCTGGCGTGGTTACTATGGAGGTATGGAATGATCACCTCCTCCTCCTGTCGGCTGAAAGGTGGAAGCGGGAGCGTGGCATTATCTGGAAGACATAATGATGGTGGCAGGTCACATTCACACTGCTGTGCTGGCATACTGTTGGAAATACATTGCTATGACATATGCGACATCTGCACAGTGATCTGTGAAGGGCATCGTGGCAGTGACACAGCCGATGTTGTGGCTTCACACCATTGAGCACTGGGTGTCACATCATATCTGTGTGCCACCCCATCACACTGTACCCCACCATGTAGATGTTAGCCTGCCGTGGACATGTGTACCTGGCTGCACCTATGTCCATATCAGTTGGCATAGGTCCCCATGTGTCGTCTGTGCTACTGTTCACCTGGTCGCTGTGTTTATGTCAGTACACATCTCGTCTGTGTCCTTTGTGAACGTCAGCAGCGGCACTGTACACATACACATGGACACCTGCACATACATGTGTTGTGCCATGTACTTCCACACAGCACTGTACGGGTGCTGGACAACTTGCCACAGCTCACCTGTGTTGCACATGTGATAGACATGGAGCAATGTGTAACCATGACACATTAGCAGGAAAGGCCATGCATAGCATGTACACACACACATTGTGCAGAGCATCACACAGCACCTGTAACATGACAGGGTGCATCACCACATTACTGCTGTGTATGGTTGATAGTGAGAGTGCCTTTTGTCCATTGCACCATGTAGGACTGTGATAGCTCATGCAGCCTTGCTGGTCAGGTCTGCATGATATGGCAGGGTATGCCACATACATGGCACTGGGTGTGATCCACCTGGGGTTGGCCGGTATTGGCAGGGTGGCTGTCCATTGCATATGTCATAGCTGTGTGAATATGGACATTCAACATGTTTATCACCATGGTGTGGACACTGTCCTCAAGCGAGGTATGCTGTGCGCAGCTTGCTGAGGGTGTGTCTGGTGCATCACACATCCATGCATACACTGTAGCCCTGGCAGGTGCTATGTGCTGGGATATTGATCGACACAGTGCTGTATGTGGACACACACGCTATCCCATGCACATGGATGGCTGCCTGCACTGATGTGGGTACCACATATGTGTACATCCAGTGCCGCTGCCACCCACATGTCTGCTGCTGCACTACACACGCCATCCCTCCCTCTGTGAATGTGGTGTTGGGCACAGCAGAGGTATCCATGTATGGGGACAGGGATGTTCACATAGCAGGCCCACTGATGGTATCGTCGATCTGACCATACACATATGGCGCACCCTCACACATACAACCCATTCATATTGTTGTTCTAGCGGTGACACAGCTATATTGCTATGCGGAGGCATTCACGAACATACATACACAGAGGCATGCCGTCCATCTGTGGCATTGCCTGGACTATTGCTGTGGTTCAGCACCTAGCGTGTTTGACTGCAGCTGGCGCAGACCTACTGTGCACATGTCTACCGCGGTAGGCCTGTTCTACGGTAGGCATCTGTGATGTGCTGTGCACATCTCATATCTGCACATTTGGTTGGTGTCCATCGGTCCACGGGCCAGTGGTGGGACATACAGGGATGTTGCTGAACATATATGCATGCAACCCTGTACAGCTGTGGCGCTAGCCTCTCAGATGCTCATGTGCCGTGACCGTGAACACCGTACACACACATGTGGTTGTGGGCTGGCGTCCGTACCCATCTCCACCTGTGGGTTGCTATCATCCACACACTCCTTGTACTGTATGTTCAGGCTATGCACCTATGTGGGGCTTGTGTGCATGCAATACGATACTATATGCCTTTGCACCCTTCACAGACAATGTCACACAGGTACACGGCAGCCGTACACATTGCAGGTTGTTGTCAGCCGTCACATGTGGTACACACCTAACACATCTCCTGTGGGACATGGTCATTTGTATGGGCATGTCCAGTAGTCACATACCACAGCTACCCTACATGGCGGCTATGCAGGACATGTGTGTGTACAACTACTGTGACATGTACACGAGCAATGCCCCCCTACCTACATCACATGGTACTACCTGTGGAGTATGTGTGTCTGCATCCATGCTATGGCCATAGATGACAATTGTACATCACTATGTGCAACATACCTCATTAGGGGTTGTCATGTGCACATGTTCCATGTGTCAATGCATTGTTTGTGTCTGTTGGGCGGTCATTGTTGTGCATGGTTTACATGGCTGACATAGCGTGCTGTGTCTGATTCCAGGTACGTCATTGGGCTACCAGCATTGTACATTTCTACAGCACATTCCAGCCATCATGTAGCCAGCTTAGATGACAGTGGGAGGTGTTCCGCCATGTGCACATATGTCACACAGTACAAGGGTGACTGACACACATTGTCAGGACTGGGTTCTGACTGCTGTGGATGTGTGTACTGGTGTTGACAACCATGACTGCACCAGATGGTGTCTTCTGGATGTGTAACATTCACAACACACACCTACATTCACATAGCAGCACATCGTCCACGACAATGGACATTCCTGCATGAACACTGTATGCGGTATGTCTGTATGACCACTGCATATATCACTGGTAGCCACCAGCATGGCTGCCTACAACAGCAGTGTGTATCCTGTGCAAACATGGGTTACACCAGTCACAACACACCTGTGTCAGATGGCCCTGTAGTGGGTGACAGTGCAGTTCCATTCATCATGTAACAGTATACATCGTGCACCAGTATGTTGCAGACATGTGAACGGCTGTGCTAGCCGACATATGCACACATGACACATCACCTGGTACACCGTGTCTGCCTTGCCACCTGCTATTGTGACCACCCTGTGATGACATTGTACGGCCCACATGGACTGGGACATGTGATGGCTCAATGGTGAATTAACCCTCCAGGTGTGTGTCTAGCCAGGTGTCCAGTAGACAGTGTACATTGGCCTACTCTGTCACTGGGACTGTTGACTATGGTCATACTGTAGTTATGCAGGCATGTGGTGTTTGTCACGTCTGATAGTCGTGTTCAACCACACTACCGTGGCACACATGACCTGTGGACATCTGCCTAAGGTGTGCAGCCCACATGTACATCTTCACATGCTATGCTGCCTGTGCAGCGGTGTCACATGTCTGTCTCCGGCAGGGCTGTCACAGGTAGGCACAGCATGCAGTGATGTGTGACAATGCTTACACCCTCCACTGTGCTGTACACAAGCACTGCACACACAGTACAGCACACATGTCATTTATCTGCAGTGCCTGGGACCTGCCTCCATGCCCTACGGCACACCTGCCAGTCCAGATTGTACACAGACCATGGCTCCCACGCACATACCTGGACCGCAAGACATGCGTGTGGGTGGTTCCCACACCACACCGTGATTTACTCACATACTGCATATTCCCATGACACATTGCATCATAGGTAATCCATGTTCAGATACCCATGTTAAGTGACTGCTCGCACATTGTGACCGCGACAGTGAATACACTGTACACCACAGGTTACATGCGGTCGTGTTGGCATACTGTACATTGTACCTAGGACAGTTGCTACTGCTATGTATTGACAGCAACACGCCCTTCCTAGTATGGACTCCCATGTACCCACACATGCTTGGCCATGCAGTATGCATAGCTGGGTGACACATTACCGACACATACCATACCTACACTGCCCTCAGCATGCACCAAACCTCCATGTGTCTGTGTGCTAGGCCTACACACCTCCCCTCTGTTTGCTGAACATCCATGCTTCTCATCCCTGCTAGCCACACCTAAACACACAACCATAGCAGCATGCATGGTACATACACACTACAGCGGTATTACTGACATCCACTGACAGAGGTAGTTGATGGCATGGCACTATCACGATGCACAGTCTACGTGCCTATGCCAACACTGATCACAGTGCACTTCTGCTACATTTACACACTGGTAGGGACCATGCTATTCCACACTGAGACATGGTGGTACTGGCCTTTTCACAGTCGCCACAGTGGTATTCCTGTTCCATGCACCGTGCTGTATGGGCACATGTGCAGGCTGTTGCCGCGGTAGTTATGTTCACCTGTGTGTTGTGTGTCACTTGACAGTCATGGTGTGTCCTCATGGTGCATGACATACTCCACAGCTAGCTACCTACACATGACTGCCAGACATTGCAGTGTGGGCCCTCACGCAGTGTGGTGGTATGTCTCTGCTGTTTGACTACATCCACATTCAATGCGGCATACCACAGTCATGCAGGCATTGCCAACACAGATGTTGCTGGCATCGTGCCTGCCAGTGGGGTACCTACCAACAATACACACTCTCACTCAGTACAGGGTTCCAATCCTTGGCTGGACATTGTATTAACCCTGTGGACACATACATAGTACTGCCATGCACATGTTATGTCCGGGAACACAGTCCCAATGTCACCTCAAACCGCCATAGTTGTTGTATCCGCCAACCTGGCTGTTACATGTCTCTGCGGCCGCACACTGCAGTGACTGCTAGCCCCTTCATGTTCGTTGTGTACCCCGACCACCACACTACCACATCTATCACACTACACATGGATGGTACTGCATTGCCGTATGGGGCTGCATCTCTACACCCATGACTGGGCCATTCAGTATGGCACTGGGCCACATCTTGACATACATGCTTCACACACTCATTGACTACCTGCATGCCTTTACTGGCACCCTTGTTGGGCTTCTGTGCGCAACAGCACACCACATCCCATGCTGGCCACCTGTCATACTATTGCATGGGTGGTTGGGGTGGTACAGAGGGTATCACATCAGACATGCTCCGCTCTTTGCCCTTCAGCACCATTCCACTTTATGCTATTGCCAATGTACACATCCAGCATCACATCGTACCCTATGTCTCGGGATGTTATGCCATGTGCCTTCTGTACAGTTCACACAGTGGTGCAGGCATATCATGCTAACTACAACAAGTCAGGGACGTGTGACATTGCACAGTCCTCAGACATGTGGCCCCTCATGCTCAGTATTTGCATATGTACACTACCTGCTGTCACACAGTACTGTACATGCCTACATATACCACTTCTACATACCTGGCGGCATTCTAGCTCATCCTACTCATGTTGCTGACACCCATACAGGTGTCAGTGTGGCAGATATATCATGTAGATATCATTGCATCAGTTACATCACACATAGTGCATACACATCACCTTTGCATACTGACAGTCATGCGGTGTGTATCACATGGATACTGTCCCTATACAGGCATATCACGTTGTACATGGTTGATGTACACACACATGCCCCACATGGTGCTGTGGTTGCCATATTCCACCATGGCGTGGGTACACATGTGCAGGACCACGCATTTCTGGACCGTATGTCTAGCTGATACCTTGGGTGCCCTTGTACCTGTGCCATACACACATGTACCGCAGGCCATGTTACAATAACACATGTGTGGTGTACCTTACACAATGGATACAGCGTTACATGTCTCAGTATAGTCATGCTGTGATCTCTACCTGGCTCAGACAGTTTACATATGCAAATGACAGTCATGTAACACATCTGTACTCACCTGCATGCCACTAACACAGGGGTGTAGTCTACTCTGCCATGGGCCATGTTCTCCACAGTACTGATGCATGTAGTACTCCTACATGGCGTTTGCAGTGGGCAGGGTGGGAGGAGCAGTCCTGCATGTGTGCACACATGCCACATTTCTCGGCCCAGGCGTCTGTGTGACATCCACAGACTGGACACACACCGTGCTGTGGGACATAGGTCCTGTGCACATCCCACAGGGGCACACTGTGTCACTAGTCATGTGATAGCTCCCTTGCTGGTAGGGTGACACAGACCCATGGTACCACCACAGCGGACGTACTGTATAGACATAACAGTTGACATCCACTTCTGCCGTTCAGTGGACACTACCATGGGGGGGGGTCACTACTGTCTACATTGCACATGTGTTTACACACGGCCCTGCTGGACATCATTGTGGCACACATTGCACCTGCTACAGAACGTTTGGACATGGTTACTTGCTGTTCCCTCCATTTTGGGTACCTATTCTGCTACTACATTGTCCCATATGTGCAGGCCATACATATCTTGTGTATGTACATAACATTAGGCCATCCCTCCATCATGCATGCTGTGCCTGTGATACTGTCTATGATTTCTGAACATATCCATCATGACAGCTTTGCATTACACATAATTGACATAGTCACCCTACTGCGTGGGATGCGTGCAGGTCGATGCGCACATTCCGTATGACATCGGCGGTATATGCCCATGCACATGTGTGCTGTGACACTATACATACATGTCCTATCCCCTGCTGTGGCACTTCATTGTTGGATATCCACTGCCAGCATCAGCGTGGGTGGTGGCATTGTTCTGTGTTTGCAACCCTATGGCAGACCTGGGGTAGGGTTACCACCTGTGCCACTTTGCAAGGGACAGTCCCTCTTTGGGCAGTTGTGTCCTGACAAAACATATTACAAATGGCAAATGTCCTGAGATTGTAGGACATAATTATGTCCCATTTTTATGTAAGAGTTGCATAACATAGTTATTTATGTATGTACATTCCTAAATGTTACAAGACACACAATAAGCAACTTAACTGCTACAAGACTACGCTTTTATTTAGGCAAATGAGTACAGTTCTACCCTTTGTACTGACCATGGGTATGTGTCCACCTGTAACATCTGATGTGTGTCGAAGATGTCCCACTTTTGCCATTTGAAAGGTGGCAAGCCTAAGGTGCGGTTATCCCGGGTCTGTACATGTTGTCCCACTGGTCTGCAGACGTTGTCCAGAGTCGTTGGTATGCTCTGGCGGCTTAGCATTACATAACCAACCTTCACCTCTCTCTGCCTGATGGACAGGTATCTTTACCTACACACACCGTTCACATACTGTACAGATTCGTCATACCTATCGTGCGTTACACACCAGTACATGTCGTGGGTTCGACATACCTTTCCGGCCTTTGGTTCTGCGTTCTTCTGTATTGACTTGTTAGTCCTTTACTATTCCTTCTTTGTTCGGTATGAACATACGGTTTGAATATCAGGAGTCTTCCTTATATTATTAGCGTCACCTGAGGCATGTGGGTTAATCAGGCCAATAGCTGTTCCTCGGTGTGTACTTATCGCATATCACGGTGATCCCCTCCTTTCGTTCGTTCTGGCGTCGGCACTAGGACATGGTTCTTTCCTCGTGTGGCCGTTGGTTATTTGCAATACCTTCGTGAGGATGGTATGTATTGTATCATGTTTGTGTGACTGCATCCGCTATGTGTGGTGTTGGGTACATTTAAGCTGTGGTGTTAGCCGTGGATTGTGTGTGTTGGGTATGGTATTCTGTTCGACATGTGGGTGTCCGTGTCCTGGCGGCTGTCGATGGCGTTGTGCATTCAGATGTGTAACATAGCTGTTATATTCCTGTACACAGCGGATGCAAGGATGCATCAGCGCTGCTAGTGTTTCCCACGAGCTTGTTGTGGGTATGCGCTGTCATTGACTGCCTGTATGTTTTGCTACGGTTTTAGCTGTTATCCCTTTGATATGTGCGATGGGGTATATCTGCGGATGTGGGTAAAGTGCGGTGTGAGTCTTGCATTTATACATACGGGATATGCTTGTGTGTGTGCTCCATCCCTGCTTGGGGGCTGCAGGTTACCTGTCTGTTGTTCGGGAATGTTTGTTTTGTTGATGTCGTGTGCTGTCGGTATCGCCTGCATGTGTGCTTCCTGCGTATTCCTCCTTCACATGGGTTATATATCTGCGGATGTTCGTCCGTGCCTACTATCCATTGGCATTTTGTGGCTGATAGTTCACGGTGAATGTGGTCCTATACTTGGGGCGGCCTGTATGCTACCGGTAGCCTCCTATTCCTGTGCGCTTGCTTACTTCCGCGGTCGTGGAACACACAGCGGTATTCACGGACCGTAAGTGTTCCCGATCGGTGCGGGATAGCACATTCGTATTTTCGGCGTACATGCCTGATGCTGTGTAGCGTTGCCCGACGGACCGTGTTGAGTGTACCTTATGGCGCCATACATACGGTCATGGTTTGTACATCGTCCTTTGCATCTCCTGTTGGCTATGGCCCTGTGGTACATTCTGGGACATTTCCGCTTTGCATCGTTTTACGTCATGCGTGCATAGCCACTGAGGAGATGTCAGTACTGCTTTGTGGGTACTGCTGTACATCGCCTATGGTTCCTGTACTGTATGCCTCGCGTATTATTACACTCCGCCTGTGACATGTCATCTACATACACATTTTACAGTGGCACACATTACACACACACAGCGGAACACACGACAACCTCACCTCACACATACACATATCTCTCAACCTTCTATTTCCAGAGTGAGGAACACACGCATTAGTAATGTGAAACAAATGGGCATAATGTGGAACACATAGTAATGGCATAGTGACAACTTCAACTAAGTAGGTCATAGGTTGATTATAATATGCTGATTTACTTACAGTGAAGAACCTTTAATGAATTACTATGATTACATTCTATTTACCAGGATGTCATTTATATACATTCCTAACAATGGATGTTTGACAGACATTTTCAATGTGGAACTTTGAGGAACTGCGAGGAACATGAACTGTTTTACACCCCAAATGAAGTGCGTTCCTCATAATGTCGTACACTTCACTGGTATGCTTGCGCTTCGCACCGGCGGTTGAACACAATCGTGCGTTGGCGCGCCGCGGTGGCGGCGTGTATCTCGCACTCATATCCTATGGATATGACACGCACATATCCCGTTACTGTACCGTGGACTGGTGACCATCCCGACATGCGGATATGTATTGATGCAGGTTGACATTTCCATGGCTGGCGTTACCTGCTCTGCCCACCCTCCCGGATGATCGGGTTGTCGGACACTATGTTTACTATGTGGTGATTTTGCGTCTTACTTATCTGTGAACTTGCATCCCTGGGTTCCATATTACCCTGTTGTACTTTATATCTGTGTATGCGTACATATATTTCTACATGTGTACTGATATCTATTTCCGTATCTGTGTATGCACATGAGTACATATGTGGTCGACTTGCGGCGATAGTGGCAGCATCTGGCTCGCCGTGTGCTGTAGAACCGGCGTCGCGGTGAGGTGTTGGCGTTCCATGCTCTGCTGGCTATTGGGTGTGCAGTGTTTGGCGGTGCCTTTGTTGGAGTCACACATCGTCCGCACATACTGTACACATTCTGGCGGACATGTTTGTGTGGCGTCCATTTTACTGTGTGTGCAGGTCAGGAGGTGTCAGTCCATGGGGCCTACACTGTCAAAGTATGTGCTATCGTTCCCTCTTTGCCAGGGCGTAGGCATATTAGAGTGCGCCTCTGTCTACCTACTGGGGCTGGCTCAGTGTGTCCATGGCTGAGCGCCCTGTGCCTGTGCTTGCCCTGGCAGTTGTGGCGGGCTTGGTGGCCCTCGGCATTATGTCCCTGCAGCAGCTGTTTCCGCAGAATCATATTGTGTAGCATACAACATACTATGAATATGTGGGCACTTGTGCCTGGAGAGTACTGCAAGGCTCCACGGATGTATCAAGCACGGAACCGTGATTTCAACATCGAACACACGCTCTATGATTATTCTTGTTTGTCGCGTGTGCCTCATTATGGCGTTCTTGCATGTGTGTGTGTGCATTTCTGATGGGTGTCATCAACCACGGCTCCAGTCGTAGCCAGCATCCCCACAAGGTGACCTTGTGTGATGTCCCCTGGCGAATACCTGATACAGCTGTGAGGCATGCCAGATATGGGAGTCGTGGTAGCTTCCAGGGCTGCCAGCACACACATCCATGATAATGCCCTGCGCATTGCACCGCGACCTGGCAATTGATGGAGGGTATCCCTTGCGGTTTATGTAAGCGTCTACCCTGCTCCCGGTGGTGACTTAATTTCTATGTGCGTACAGTCTATCGCACCCAGGACCTCCGGTATTGTGCCACCGCGGTGGAAGCGGCGCATATTGCTAGCCAACTCCTCCTGAGATGTGGGGAAATTTATGTGCTCATGGGCATGTGGTAACATGGCATCCAGGAACTGGTGTAGTACCCTGGATGCTGATGCCTGTGAGATGCCCATTATGTCCCGGTTGGCCTTTGAAAGGTACCTGTAGCCAGTATTCGCAAGCTCACACATACCTTGGTGTCCACTGGGATGGGCTCCCCTCTGTTGTCTCTTGTTCTCAGGCGGCCGGCACAGCTCCACTATTTGCTGTAGCGTGTCCCTGTCCACCCTGTAGCGCTCTACTATCTCCAGGTCTCGCAGCCCTGGTAGGTCACCCTTGGTCTGAACACTCTCCTTCTCCTGTGAGGCCTCACGGTGGTTGTCGGCACCACCCTCCGCAACTCCGTCTGTCTCTGCCACATACCTATGCATCACGCCGCGGCGGCACCCAGCATATACATATTAAAGTTCCCGTCTGTTTACACCCTACGGTGCGGCGTTTGGGAAATCGGCTGTGTGTTGTGTGCATTCACACTTAATACTGTTGTGCTGTATACCGGTGATGTCATTGGGTGTGTCTGTGCAGCCGTATCCATGGCTTATTTCCGTGGTTTCACGGTTGCAACTGCAGCGGTACTGCCTGTAGTGTTACATTACAGTTGCCTGCATTGCCTTGGCTTTGCATCTTACATTACTGCATCCTGCAGGCACATGGCATATGATGCATTTTATCTGCAGCCGCGGTTATGCTACCTCTGTACTTGGCTGTGCTATTTCGGTTATTTGCTCTTTGCATTTCTGCTACATCCCTACTATCTTTGCATTCATATGCCTCCCCTTTCCGTTATGCAGGAGTCTGCATGCAGAGTTATCAGCTGCGCCGTTTGCCCTTCCTGGATTGATTGGTGTTGATTGCTCATTCACGGCTCCATTTACACTGCTTCCGCATTTCCTCGTATTCTCCGCATTACCTTCCTATATCCGTGGTTGTTGGCGGGGAGGCCGTCACATGACTGGTTTAGGGAGCGTAGTCATCCTCGTGCACATGCATCTGTGCGCGCATTATGTACTCTCAGCGCATCTATTTCCTAACCGCCAGTCCTGATGCTGTGATGTGCATTGTACAGCCAGATTTGCTGACCTGGAATATCCTTCCTCCAAATGTGGCACACCCCTCTGTGGTTGACATGTATCTCGTGTAGGCCACTCCTCGGTGTAGTACCGCTACGCCGTTTGCTCCATCCTTACACCGGCGCCGTTTTTGCGATTCACTATTATCTGCCTCATTTGCATGGAATTGACTACTAATACATGGTTACGGCGCCGAACACCGCCACCACTCCTTGACAACCATTGCGCTGGGGTTGAAGCTTTACATACATACTATGGTGTGTGGTGGCTGTGCAGCTGATGTGTGTTATACTGCTCTTTTAGGACATTGTCATATTATTTCATTGCTTTGCAACTTCTGTGCACATATCCTGGGGGTCTGCTGTTCTTTCTACGTACGTGCCATTTATGTCATTTTTACATTATGTGCATATTTTCTTTGGACATTCTCGGTGCCTTTCCACATTGGCATATTGCACCTATATGATACCTGACTTTGACAGCCTTCCGTTACTCCTCGGTCATGTTTGGGTAAATGTAAACCGTTTTTTTTGGTTTACATTGCCATGCCATACCTTCGCCTCGCCGCCGTGGATCGCTATTTGCCCTCATTTGCATGGTGCAATACCGCACACAGTGTGTTTTGCATACCTATGCCGGGGGCGGAGACGATCCGGCGCACGCCGGTAGTGCACGTGGAATTCATTCATACCTGAATCGCTCAGCAGCCATATTTGGCGTTATAACGCCGACGCTATGCTGGCGCCTGGCGCAAGGTTCATGAATCCGGGGGTTGTTTCTGAACTTGACAGATTCCGATGGGGAAACTTTGGAGAAATAAGATGCTATGGGATATGGGGCAAGAAAGATGTTCTGAAGATTTTTATTTAATAATAAATTTAAAGTGTTAAAGTTAAAATGTTAGATGTATGTTTTATAAGAGCAAGTAGGTTCACTGTAATGGATATTCAATGGGAAAATTAGTTTTTAGACTGGTAGTAATATATGCATATACAAGCATGACAGAGAAAGCTTATTTTAAAAAAATATAAGAAATATATGACAGTGAATATGAACATAATTTTGATGGGTGATTTTTAATTATAATTTAAGTTGTAAAAAAAGAAAAAAGGATTCTGCATCAGAAAAATGAATGAGGTGATAAAATGCTGGAAATTGTGATTCTGAACAGGATCGCCAGATGTATAAGATGGGACAGATTAAGACAGAAATTGAGTATTTTATTTTTTCATAAGAAATAAAGGATGTCTGTAGTAAAAACATTATTAGAGACTTTTCTGATCATATTGAAAGATTTACAGGGAAAAGTATCACTTCTGATCTTTTGGAAGACAAAATGAGACAATTATGGAGTGATCACTTGTCAGTTTATTTTTTAATCATGTACAGAATGGAGGCTTTTTTTCTAAAATAAGAATAAGAATGTATATTTATGATTGGAAATGGACATTAAGAGAAAAGAAAAAGAGGAGTATATAAATTGCAAAATAGAATGACAGATGATTGAGAAGAAAATAAGGATTACTATTTAGTAAAATAAGGTATATAATCTCAATAAGCTAAAGGTGGAGACATTGTACAAGCAAAATTATTAGAAAGGAAGAAAATAAGTATCTCAATATTTAGGAAATGCAATGAAAAGGGATACAAAGGACAAAGATGAAGATATCAAATGTACACAGAGAAAGATGTTATGGTGGTTATTGAAAGATATGTATTATGTATAAGAAAGGGGAAGGATAAATACATTATCAGATGAATGAATAAAACAGATTACTTTGTAAGAATTAAATGTGATACTTGTGATTTTTAATTATAATTTAAGTTGTAAAAAAGAAAAAGGATTCTGCATCAGAAAAATGAATGAGGTGATAAAATGCTGGAAATTGTGATTCTGAACAGGATCGCCAGATGTATAAGATGGGACAGATTAAGACAGAGAAATTGAGTATTTTATTTTTCATAAGAAATAAAGGATGTCTGTAGTAAAAACATTATTAGAGACTTTTCTGATCATATTGAAAGATTTACAGGAAAAGTATCACTTCTGATCTTTTGGAAGACAAAAATGAGACAATTATGGAGTGATCACTTGTCAGTTTATTTTTTAATCATGTACAGAATGGAGGCTTTTTTCTAAAATAAGAATAAGAATGTATATTTATGATTGAAATGGACATTAAGAGAAAAGAAAAAGAGGAGTATATAAATTGCAAAATAGAATGACAGATGATTGAGAAGAAAATAAGGATTACTATTTAGTAAAATAAGGTATATAATCTCAATAAGCTAAAGGTGGAGACATTGTACAAGCAAAATTATTAGAAAGGAAGAAAATAAGTATCTCAATATTTAGGAAATGCAATGAAAAGGGATACAAAGGACAAAGATGAAGATATCAAATGTACACAGAGAAAGATGTTATGGTGGTTATTGAAAGATATGTATTATGTATAAGAAAGGGGAAGGATAAATACATTATCAGATGAATGAATAAAACAGATTACTTTGTAAGAATTAAATGTGATACTTAAAAGAGTTACAGTAGTCTCTATATCAGGCATGGATGGAATGGGGTATGGACTTGATAAAAAGCTGGAGATATGGCTGTGAAGACTGGTAGAGAAGGGTGAAGGCTGCCAGCCTAGTCAAATAGAATTTGGTACATAATTCTATCATTTGTAAATACTGTGAAATGTTGAACTTAAAACAATGTGGCAACATTGCTCTCTGCTGTAGAGAAAGCTAAGTCAAGCATTTCTTGTTGGTCCTTTGAAATTAAAGTTATTTCATCACTGCCTTTGATGTTTACAAGCCGGCTCCAGTCTGGCTAGATGAAGGCTTCCTGCCTATTGTTTTAAGGCTAAAGTTAATGACCAGAATTTACATGTGGAATGTCCTTTATTGCTCTAGGTGTAAAAGAATGTAAATGCAGTTTCTGTCAGCCTGGGAACACCAGAAAAGTGTGAAATGATGTAATGTTTTATCAGAACTGCAGTTTCAATTTAAACAGTGAGAACCAGAGATTATGAAGCATTTTTGTCTCGATTATCCAACTTAGCACCGCCTTATGCTCTATATTAGTAAATTATTTTAGAAGTGTGTTTTCTTGTAGATAGCTAGAAGCTATAAAGATTAGACTAAGTGTTTTTCTGTGATGTCAGAACTGTACTACTGATTTATTTTTAGTATTTCTGTGTGATCTCTGAACTGTTGACTAGCACTGACTTTGTAGTAGAAAGTATTGTCTTGTGGTTTTAATTAATTATTATTATATATTTTAAAACCTTTTAACTGTGGCTGGTTTGTGTAGAGATAAGTTAAGCTCTAGAGTACATTACATGTAAATAAGGATCCTGTACCAAGTCACTCTAATAAGTCTTGAGACTGTTTAGTCACATCTACCAATTGGATAATAATATTGCACAGTAATAATTGGACAACCTTTTAAGGGCGTTTGAGTAGCTGATAAATATTAGCTGGGTGGTGCAAATGGTACTACCGTATAGTCTGGGTAAAAGGGGCACAGCTGGAGAACCTGTGCCAGCCTTCCCCAGAAGTGTCTGTGTGGTTGTATAAACTCTTATCTCAAAGTGTGTGTGTGTGTGTGTGTGTGTGTGTGTGTGTGTGTGTGTCAGCTACTTGGTCAGAGACATGAAGCACTGGTTGGACAGAGAGGGTGCTGGAGGTTTTAGCTTGCCCAGCTAGGCTGAGATCTGGACCCTATAGCTGTGCCAGTGGGGAGTCTTATTGGGGACCTGGAGAACAAGGGAGTGACCAGACCCGGACTGACTGTGATCTCTGTGTGCTCTTAAGGGAAATTGCACTTTACTGTGTGCATTTGTTATCCTTTCCTCATATATGAGATGCCCTCTGTGGTGTTAGTGGTGAGGATTGACGCTCCTTGATTGCTGGGCCAGGGCATGGGCATCACAATGGCAAAATACGTTTTTTAAAGTTTTGAATGAATTGCTAGATAAGGGATTTATTAAAAAAGAAATATGAGAAGGGGTGATAAAGTTTATTTAGAAGAAAATGGAAAAGAAAGATATTAGAAAAGTAAGACTATTTATGAAGGTTTTGTCGTTATTCTTTGAAAAAGTGATGCACAGGTTTATGATGTTAGGAATTTATAATGAAGGAATACTCAGGAATTACTGGTTTTAGTAAAGGATATTGTGGCAACTTTAATAAAGTGATAGTGTTGAAGAAGAATGCTTATGTAATATTTTGGATCAGTATGGAATTAAGGGCAAATTCATGGAGGTTGTTAGGTCTTCATATGAAAATAATATAGTATCAACATTAGTAGATGGTTGGTTTAGTAAAAACTGTTTGATGTGCTGTGAGGCAGGGTTGTTCTGTAAACAGTGTTTTATTTTCATTGCTAATTAATATAATAAAAAGTGAGAATATTTGATGGAAGGGGGTATGTAGGTTTCAAGAACATATAGGTATACATTTTTTTTGTTTTATGTTGATGCTATTGTACTTATTGCAAAACAAATTATGGATGAGGAAAGCTTTAGTGAACTTAAGTTACTGAATAGAACAAGTTTGGAGTTAAAGAAAAAAGTAAGGGTTTAGGAAGTATGATAATGAGGGAAGGAGTATATATTTTCTAAAAATGAAATCTTGGAGTTAAATTTGGTAGAAAGGAAGGAATATTAAGGTAATGACAGAATTTACTAGAATAACTGACAGAGATATGAACATTTTGAAAGACATGTTGAATGTCATTGAAGAAGAATGAATATTTATTGAATTCAGTAATACACAGCATATTTGGCAACTATATCTGTGATTCTGAGTGTGAAAGAAAAGGAGATTTTACAACTCATTGTTGGTATTATTTGGGAGTCAGTGCAATCTAGTTAAAAGAGGGATGTTATTTAAGTGCACATTAAGGGTTGTTGGGTTTGATTCATCTATATTTATTGAAAAAAAGGATTTAAAAATGTATTCGTATGTCAAGATTTTTTGTGAAGATTAATAAACTACCCATGAAAGACTGCATGTTATACAACTCAATGGTAGAAAGATTGTTTATAATGTAATTAGATATAAGCAAATGAACATGTTTTTTGGAATGTGAAAAGGTTAAAAATATGTTTGAAATATTAAAAATATTTAGAAAATATATATAGATTCATAGGTAAGTACTAGGCTAGCTGCACTTGCAGGCCATTTTAAGCCTAGCCAGTTTCACTTTTTGTGTTCAAAATAACTATCTCATTTGGTTATAGATTTACCATGCGCATTCCATGGTCAATAACTATATATTACCATAATGAGAATAACTGGGATCATATCATAGATCATTTGAGGGGACCCATGCATGGGATAAAGCATTTAGGAGCTACATCTGTCCATTAGTAGTAAAGGTAGCAGTCCTGTGGTAAATTTTCTGTTTCCCATCCATAGATCTAAGTTGTACTTGAAATGGATAGGGATGAACTTTGTTTTATGTGGATGGGGAGTCTATTCCATAGCATTGGTATCCTCTGCAATATATGCGTGTCCCTCCAAACCATTCTGTTTATGTTGCACAAGATGTCTATATATCTAGACTGAGTATTTCTGACACCATTTGACTTGCTGATGTGCAGTAAATCCATCAGTAAGGGTTCAGAGGATGCCTTGCATTCCAGAAACAGGTCACCTCTTAGCAGTTTATAGGATACTGAATATAGTGACAGGGCTTAGAGTTGGCCCATGTAGGACATGTTACTTAAGCCTTGTATCCTTTAAGTAAGGTATCTATGTGGTTGTTCCAGTTCCTGCATGTGCCTGGACAGATACATGACAAGGGGGCATTATATTCAATGACTGGCCTAATGAGGGCTGTGTAAAGGAGACAATGACATCCCTAGATCTAGACACAATCCCTTTGTTTATAAGCTGTGCAATATAGAATGACTTTCTTACACCAATTGACACATGTTGGTCAAAAGTTAAGTCACTGTCCAAATACATTCCTAAATCTCAAAACAACTGTGTCAAATCTTAGGGGAATATTATCAATGTTGGTGATCCCTGGGGTAGAGGGCTTCCCAAAGGATGCAATAATGTATTGCCATTCAGTTTCAGAGCATAACTTTGACACCAGTTATTTATTTCAGACAAACCTTCCTGCAGGATGGCTGTGTCATTTGTGGATTCAATGACCACTCCTAGTTTGCAGTCATCAGCAAACGTGGACAGCCATAACCTTTTGGTATTGGATTTTACTTCAGAACAGTAGATGTCAAACAGGAGAGGTCCCATCACAGAACCTTGGGGGATTCCACTGGTGACGGGTGTCTTTGAGGTAACTTCCCCTGTTTTGATAATCTATGTCCTATCTGTGAGCCAGTTGACAATTCAGCAGGTGAAATAGTTTTTTTCCCAGATTATTTCGCTTTTCTACTATGCCAGAGTGGGGGGCTGTATCAAAAGCTTTGTCCAGGTTGAGGTATTTGTTGTGTACTGTTTTGCTTTCATCCATTGCTTTGGTGAATTTTAAAAAAAAAATCTACCAGGTTGAGTAAGCACTACCTGCCCTTGACAAATCCAAACTGAGATGAATCTAGTGTTTAGAGTTTCCCAATGTCCTGATTAAGTCCCTAATATGTCTTTCCATGGCTTTGTATATGAGGCTGGTCAAACTTATGGGTATGCAATTGCCTAAGTCTGTGGAAGGTCCTACATTATACAGGGAAATGACTATAGCTGTTCTCCACTCACCTGGCACAAAACCTGTATAGAGGCTACAACTGAGCAGGATTATTTGGTGTGTGGCTAAATTGTGCTTCATGCTATTTAAGATGCATTCAGGGATATGAATATGAGTTTGTATGTTTAACAGGAGATGATTGTAAAATATATTGAATATGCTGTTAAGATATGGATTACATGGAATGCAAGAACATATAAGGTGCTGTTTAATCAGATGTGTACTGTTGGATATTATGAAAAAGATAAGGTAATGATTGTGACAAAAAAGGGGGATCAAACTGGTTTTGTAATCTAGAAATATAATGGAATTTTTATATTTGTAATGTTTTCTGATGTGCAAGTATGTGAATACATGAACTGTAAATATATAAATATGTGTAAATAAAGGACTTCCTTCTCTTTTTGATAAGTTTTGTGAGATCTTTTACATCCACCTAAGTGACCACCAGCTCATACAGATAGACTCTCCTCGGGATTCATGAAGCTTGCGCCAGGTGCAGGCATAGCGTCGGCGTTCCAACACCAAATATGACCGGCGAGCGATCCAGGTATGAGTTTTTCCCACATGCACTACCTGCATACGCCACGCCCGCACAGCTTCCAGGCCCTGTATGCTAATTAACCCATGTGCAGCAGTGTAGCATGCACATGAAGGTATGTAGTGATCCAGGAAGTGGTGCAGGCATAGTGTAAGCATGCAGAAATGTAAACCGTAAAAAACGGTTTACATTTTTGCAAACATAAAATCGGAGCCATGACAGCCGACCAAACACATGTATTATATTGTTAATATATGCCAATGGCTAAATATATAACCATTGGCATAAAAAATTGTACAAAATATAAAATTAACATTTAATATTTATATTCGCATTATCGCGAAGTGTAAGTGCAGGGCAGCGGCGCACAAACGGGATTGCAAGAAAAATATAGAATAAAACTGCAATGTAACACATATCATGATTTCCCCATAATAGTGAATAGCAGGCATGTTACACCACACCATGGCGCAAGGGTTACTAAGGGGCTGTGACAGTGTTATGCATGGTAGCTAGGAATTAGTAGGCAATGCCATGTAAATGAGAGGAGTAATAGTGAATCACAGATTCCCCGCTGGTGTAAGGATGCACCTCACAGCATAGCGTTATAACACCAAGGTGTGCCCTTGAGATAAAGATGACATCAAGAGAGGGTTGTGTCACCTTTGCTGTAAGCACATTGGAGCATTGCTAATGCAGTTTGCCCGTAGCTAAGCAAAGCTGCAGGATAGGGGTGTGTTGAACTGGCTATAGCTTTGCTTAGCTGAGAGTACACAAGGTAACCGAGTATGCATGTGAATGGAGATGAAAACCCGCTTAAACCCAGTAAACAGGTTTGTGTGGCGTGCACCAGAGATGAAACAGGAAGGATATAGGAAAGAAATAAGGAAATGCTGCAGCAGGGAAACTGGAGTACAAATGACTAATTACCACCTAGGAACCTACAGTGGGCCATTGACAACAGCTAAGAAGGCTGCAAGCAGCTACCTGCAGAACAGTAAAGGGGAGGGGCTGTACTGCAAAGCAAACAGTAAAGTGTCACAGCAGAACAAAGCAGATTTGCAGTATATCAGCTATAAGACACATTTTGCAACACATGACTGGGTAGGGAAAGTACACTACAAGAAAGATGGCAGGTGGATGCATGCCTGATAATGGGAGGGGATCCAGGTTTAATAGTGAATTAAAGGGCAACAGATTAATCAAGGCAGGCAAGCATAACTCCACACTAAAGGCCCCACACTTGCAGTGCTCACTGTAAAACCCATACTTAAGATACCCTACAGCTGGAATTGCTGATACACACCCAATGACATCAGCAACATTCATAGCAAAATAGTATAAAGTGTGAAAGCACCTTACACACACTTGTGTATTCCCATACACTCTGCACCATTGGTGTATACAGACGGGAAAGGTTTAGTATGTACATGTTAGGGGCTGCCATAGCTTTGATCCACCAGCATGTGTTGGAGACTGAAGGTGGTGTGGAGGATGATGCACACAATCACCTCAGGCACCAGAGGAGGAGAAGAGTGTTCAGACCCAGGGTAACCTACAAGGGCTACATGATCTGGAGATAGTAGAGCATTACAGGGTGGACATGGACACCCTACAGCAACTTGTGGAGCTGTGCTGGCCATGCCTCAGAGCCAGAACAAACAGACGGGAACCCATCCCAGTGGATACGAAGGTATGTGTAAGCCTGAGAATATTAGCTACAGGTACCTTTCAATGGCCAACTGGGGATATCATGGGGATCTCACAGGCATCAGCATCCAGGGTACTTCACCAGTTCCTGGATGCCATGTTACCACATGCCAATGAGCACATATACTTCCCCCTAACACAGGAGGAGTTGGCCAGCAAAATGTGTCTCTTCCACTGTGTGGCAGAATACCCGGAGGTGCAATAGACTGCATGCACATACACATCAAGTCACCACCCGGTGAGCAGGGTAGGCGCTACATAAACCGCAAGGGATACCCCTCCATCAACTGCCAGGTCGTATGCAATGCCCAGGGCATTATCATGGATGTGTGTGCTGGCAGCCCTGGAAGCTATCACGACTCCCACATCTGGCATGCCTCACAGCTATATCAGGTATTTGCCAGGGGGGACATCCCATATGGCTACCTGGTGGGGGATGCTGGCTATGCTGCACTGGAACCGTGGATGATGACTCCCATCAGAAATGTACACACACCCATGCAGGAATGCCATAATGAGGCACACGCACAAACCAGAATCATCATAGAGCATGTGTTTGGGATGCTTAAATCACAATTCTGTTGGTTGGACATATCTGGTGGAGCTTTGCAGTACTCTCCAGTCACATGTGCCCACATCTTCATAGTATGTGCCATGCTACACAATATGATCCTGCGGAAACAGCTGCAGCAGGGACAGAATGGTGAAGGCCCTCACAGTCCACCACCATTGCCAAGGGCCCCACAGGCATAGAGGTACTCAGACCATGAACACCCTGAGCCAGCCCCAATAGGCAGACAGAGGCGTGCCCAGTATGCTCATGCCTTGGCAAGGAGGAAACGTATAGCACACATACTGACAGTGTAGGCACCTAGGGACTGACACCTTTCTCCACCTGCAAACACACAGTAAAAATGGATAGCACACACACAACTACCTATAAATTGTCATGTATAGGCAGTCTACTGTGTGCATCCAACATAGGCAGCCCTCACCTATTGCACACATGACTGCTATTGGCACAAGGTAAGTCAACACTTGAACAGTAAATTAAGCTATCAGCATGTGCTGATACTGTATGTATAGGTTCATAGGTTCATAGGTAGGTGCTTGGCTAACTGCCTGAGGGCATTCATAAGCCTAGCCAAAATGTGTCAGCTTTTGCCACCCCATTGATTCATTAATTGTCCCTCTGTGAAGCAGAGCTAATGGCGGGATCCCTGGGGTCTATCTACTGTTCCCCATCCACTCTTCAAGGTTTTTCTTGAAGAGTGTTAGTGAGGGGCTCTGTATAATGTAATTAGGGATGTTGTTCCAAAGTATGGGGAGTTTCTGTGACAGGAATCCGTCCCTCCAGCATCTTCAGTTATTGTCGTGGCAAGGTTCAGCTCACTACAGCGTGTGGCACACTGTCACATGGATTCCCATAGGTGGAGCATATCCATTAAGCCTGAGTTTGACATGGCTTTGTTGGCCAGCAGAGATCATCTCTGAGTAAACGAGATGCCACTGAGTAAAGAAGGAGTTTATTCAGTCTGGCTGCATATGACATATGTTTGAGGCCAGTAATCCTCTTGGCGAGGTACATTCTTGGACCTTCCAGCTGTTGGATGTGTCTTCTGAGGTACATCCCAAATGGTTTATGATGTGACTGATGAGTGATGAGTAAAGGGACACTATAACCTCAGTATGTCTAGATGTGAACCCTTTAGTAATCAGATGGCCTACATAGAGGGATGTCCTAACTACTTTGGAGACATGATTGTCAAAAGAGAGATCACTATCTACCTTAGTCCCCAGATACCCTATTACCTCATCTGTATTAAAGTGGATGCCACTTATGTGTTAATATGTGGCTGCTTAATATTCCACAATGGAATGACCATGCAGTTTGTGGCATTTAGCTGGAGGCCATGACTCTGACACCCTGTGTTGGTCTCTATGAGGCCCCTTGAAGGATATTTGTGTCAGCTGGACTGTCAAGTATGGCTCCCAGTTTGCAGTCATTGCCAAACATGGTCTGCCGTAGTCCACCTGTACCTCTGAGAAGTATATGCCAAACAGTAGTGGTCCCAGGACTGAGTCCTGTGGGACACCAGTCATGACTGGTTAAAAGTTGGACTAGGAGACCGCTAGTTGTACCATGTGGGTTCTGTTTGTAAGCCTGTTGGCAATGCATCCTGTGATGTATGTGTGTATGTACAGGCTGGTGAGTTTATCAATAATACCTGAGTGGGGAATGGTGTCAAAAGCCTTGGCGAGGTCCAGGTAGTATGTGTGAACCACCTCTCCCCTCATCTAATGTCTTTGTGACTGTCTGTAAGACGTCAAACAGGTTCAGTAGTTATGAACTGCACTCAACCAAGCTGACCTGGGTTGGGTCAAGTGTTTGGAGGTTACCAATGTCTTTGTTAATGAGTGCCATGAGGATGTGCTCCATAGCTTTGCAGACCAGGCTAGTCAGGCTTATAGGATGGTAGTTACCATGGTCAGTTGTGTTTCCACCTTGGTGGAGTGGAATAACCGTTGCCATGCACCATTGTATGGGCATGTAGCCTGTGGAGAGGCTGAGGTTGAAAAGCTTAATTAGGTGGGGGGGTCAGTTTGTCTTGTAGTGTTTGCAAGATGCAGTCTGGGATGTCATCTGCCTCCATTGATGTTGTGCATTGCTGTTAGAGAGGGCCATTCCTACCTGTGTGTCTCTGATGTCTGAGATACTGTACTTTTCGGGTATTGTTGTGGGCTCTTTAGGGGGTGAAGTTTGCACTGAATGTATTTGCAAGGATGCTGGTGATATCAGTAGGGTCAGTATATTTTGTGCTATATTGCACCAGCACAGTGCAAATCTGTGTGTTACCCCTTAGATCCTTGACATAGCCAAAGAAGGCTTTGTGGTTATCTTTCGAATCCTTGCCTATTTTCCTGCTGATGTTAGCCTTGGATGATTTCATGAGGGACCTATGTTTCTTACTAATACTGATCATGGATGTCTGCCCTTCTTGGGATTTGCTGTTTTTCTGGACTACTGTCCTACTTCTGTTGTATAGCCTGTTTATTGCAGGGGTCCACCAGACTGGTGTCCTTATCTAGGAAGAGTGAGTCTTGGTTTACCAATGATGGCACGATCCATACATCCTTGTAGGTGCTTATAGAGTGCATTTGTAAATCTGTCTGTATCTTGAGCAATGTTTTCCCTTAGTGTGGGGGCTGCTAAACCCCCCACCCCTGTCTTTAGTAGTGTGAATTTAGCTGTAGGAAAGGTATACACTGTGGTTTCCATGGGTGGGGGAGATGGTTGGGTGTGGAAACAGTGAATAGTTCATGGTCAGATCTAACCAGTGAGCGGTTTACCTCTGCTGTGGTGACCTGTTGCCCATGTTGGTGATTACCACTTCTAGTATGTTTCCACCCCTCATTAGGGAGTTTACCATCTGATGCAGGGTATATGAGGTGATAAATTCCAAGAAGAGCTGGGCCTGGAAGTGAGTAATTGACTAGGTTTCCCAGTTAATGGTAGGGTAGTTGACATCGACCAATACCAGGGTGTGCGGTAGGACTGTCATGTTTTCCACTGTCTCCAGGTAGGTGGAGTGGTGGTCCTGGGTCATGGATGGTGATCTGTAGCAGGCCACAGTTTGCATTGCAGTTGTGGCTGATGTTAGCTGCACATGGATGATCTCAGAGGTATCATGCTGCCCCACTAGAGGTGTAGGTATCCTAGATGAATATGGATACACCCCCTACATGTCTGTGTCAGTCCATGTTCTGCGGCCGAAATGTGTGGTATGGGTTGTAGTCTGGTAGTGCTGGTGTGCTCTCAGGAGCCTTAAAACAGGTCTCAGTTACTGCACAGATGTTGATGTTGTCCATACTGAGGAGTAAAAACAGGAACCTGAGGACACAGAGACTCGTACACGGAAGGTGTAAATCTTAAAAACTTGAAACTTTAATCCACAAGTTGAGCGCTTTCGACTGGACACCTCAGTCTTCTTCAGAACAATTAAACAAGTGCTCATACACCTTTATATATCATTCTAATAACATCAATTAGTAAAATCAATTAGTAAAAAACCGCCAAAAACATTAAAGGTATATACCTTAAACAATGTATAATGTGCCTTAGTTTCATAAGCCATCATTTCTATATGTACATGAACTACTCCTGTAGAACTTATATTAATAACATATAGTAATGTGCTAAAAATGAATATTCATAATTAATAAATGTAAATCTAAATCTAAAAAATACCTTACTACATACAATATATAAGGCAGTGTATAAATAACATTAATAACTATATGAAGGGATAAGTGAATTGTAATGTATTGTGCTAAAAAGCTCTATACATAAATATAAAATATACAGTATACAGATACTGTAACCCATTTTAAAATGACTAGAGTGTCTATCGAGCCAATGCTAAAAATGGTTTGATACTAATAGAATCGTTCAACCCGGGGGGACGTGTGGCGTCTAAAACTATCTGCCACTTGCTCTCCAAAGCAGACAACCGCATCTTCCAATTGCCCCCAAATGTTGGACTCCTCACTTGATCAATTATCATAAACCGAAAAGTGTGCTCTACCCCTTGCTCATGTAAATGTCTATATAGAGCATTTTTGGTGTCCTTTTTCTTTATACGGTATTCATGTTCATATATCCGCTTTTTTAAGGGGCGTTCAGTTTTGCCTACATAGTAGGCAGAACAGGCTACACATACCGCAAGATAAACCACTTGACTTGTATTGCAATTTCCTGTTCTAGATTTTATATAGGTTGAATTCAAATCTTTTAACTTAGTATGTCTATCTTCGTTAATGTAGTTACATTGCCTACATCTTCCACATTTTTTTGTTCCCTTGAACATATTTGATTTATCTAAAGAACTATTGTCATTTTCCAATAATCTTTTAAGATTACTCCCTGTTTTGTATATAAATTTGGGTTCGCTACCCACCAGTTGATCCAATTTAGTGGCCTTAATTAAATCCCAATGATGACACAAGATGTCCTGGATGTAATGAGTGTGAGGTGTGTAGGTTAAAATACATGCTCTTTTATAAGAAAATTCTTTAACCAAAACCTCACTTTTGTCCTCATAATTTCCCAATAAGGGTGAATATTTATTCCCCCATTCCTTGTGCACGTACTGAATTACATCCACTAACATCTGATGTGGGTACCCCCTATTAAGGAATAACTTTTTAAGAGTATCGAGCTCAGCGGACATAATAGTGTCTGTTGAGGACATTCTAGCCGCTCGAATACACTGGCCTTTGACAATATTTTTAAATATATATCTAGAGTGATTGCTGGTGAAATATAAATAATCATTAGAATATGTGGGTTTCCGATGGATTTTGGATGAAAAACCTTCCTTTTCAAGTCCTATCATCACATCTAAGTAAGGAATGTTTGTGGTGCTGGTGCTGTACGTAAATTTTAAAAACTGGGAGGAGTTGTTCATAAATTCCATAAATTCATCTAATTTCTCCATAGAGCTGTGCCAGAGAACGAAAATATCGTCCAAAAATCTGGCATAATATGATATGTAAGAAAAAAACTCACTTTTAAAAACAATTTCTTCCTCCCAATCTAACATCACAAGATTTGCAAAGATGGGAGCACAAGAGGCTCCCATCGCAACACCCTTAATTTGTTTGTAATATTCCTCTTGGAAGACAATGTAATTGTGTTCCAACACAAGCCCCATCATATCACACAAAAGAGATATTCTGTCCCAACTAAAGGTGGAATGTTTTTTCAGGCTGCTGGCAAAATGTTCTAAACCCTCCTCTTTGGGTATGCTTTGGAAAAGATCCACTACATCAATCGTTAAGAGGATGAGATCCTTTTTCCATATGTCATGTGTTAATTTACCCAAAAAATTCCAAGAATCTTTTATTATATGAGGTATAGTTGGATAAATGAATTTCAATTGATGGTCTATCCATCTCCCTATATTAAAAGTTTTGGAATTGGAACCGGATATGATGGGTCTAAAGGGCGGGTGATCCAAACATTTGTGTATTTTTGGAATCCCCACAATTTTTGCCAAGATGGGATAGTCGTTTTTCAAAAACATGTAAGTCTCGTTCGTAATCCTGTTGTCAATTAGGTACTCTTCAATGGCTAAATCTATACGTCTGTGTCCTATGTTGATCTGGTTGATGGACACAGATTCGTATATGTCCGTTTGATTTAAGATTTTCATTATACAGGAATTGTACACGTCAGTTTGAAATATGACGATCCCACCCCCTTTGTCCGGTTTCATAATACGTAGTTCTCTATTGCGTGTGATTTGGTTTAGACATTCCCTCTCTGATGAAGTCAAATTGTATTGACTGTGGCTGTTAAACTGGTCCTGCCTTTTCCTTAAATCCCTATGTAGTTTGTATACATCCTTACAAACTAAATGTTCATAATTGGAAATACTGGGATGGGAAACAGGAACAAATGTGCTTTTCTTACGTAAAGATGGTGTATCAAAATGAGCTTGATTATCTGCCTTGTTATCAAATAAAATAGCCAGATTTAATTTTCGGCAATAAAGTTTCACTTGCTTAATGTTGTCAAATATATTACTGCTCACTGTTGGAATGAATTTCATTCCTTTACTCATGACCTTAATAAACTGTTCATCTACCTCCACGTCAGTGTAGTTATAGACATTGAATCCCTCATATGTAACATGTGTATAGTAAGGAGTCCGCATAACCAAAAGATTGGTTTGTACTGTTTCATTGTGTACTACAGGTTGTGCAAACGAGGGTAACAAAAAGGGGTCCATAACTGTGGATGAAATATCCCTTATAACATCACTGACTCTAGTGTGGGGTAATGAAGTTATTTCTTGAATTTGTTCCATGGCTTGCGTGGATTTCTGGGGAGTTGTAGATGTTCCATCTGAAAATTTTCCTCATTTCTTAGTTTGCTAGGAGAATTCAGAGAAGATCTTCCCTCACTATTCTTCCATTTGGGCCATATATACGCCCGGTTTGAATTGTATGAATCTACATCTCTATTTAATTTGTTACTTTTCCTTTCAAAAATGCTTTTAATTTTACTATCTGCTAAATGAAATTGTTTACTAAATAATTCCTTCCATAAATCAAAGTCAACATCACAAGTAATAGCTTCATACATATTTTCTAACTCTTCTACCAATAACTCACATTTTTCTTGTTGGAATTTGATCAAAAGTGTTATATATGTACATCCAAAATTATCAAATAATTCATTGAACTCATTAATTACATTTTGAGTATATGGAATACCCAACGGAAGCTTAAAGAACCTTAAGCCTTTCGGTACCACCTTTAATTTCAAACAATTGTTCAAATAACTGATGTCCATCTTGCAATTTTTGTATGCAACAAGTCTCTTCCCAAAATCAAAAATCATGTCTTTTAAAGACCCATACACATGTTCCTTAAAGTCCTGATGGTTTTGGGAGCCTAGCTGGAAATTAAATTCATTTGACTTGTTGTTCAAAAACTTTTCCATAAGATCTTTTTCATGAACAATAATGTTTCTCTTAAACACATTATGAGTAGTATTGTTCCTATCACCACCATGTCTATCGTAAATCATAAACTTAGGTTTAGGGCTAGAAATAACGTGATGAGCAATATCTTTTCGTGCATTCAGTGATTTCTTGACATACATTTCACCCTGTTTACTCACTTGTGTAACTTTAGGCCTGGCTCCTATACGCTCCGCTTCCCGTCTAGCCCTAGCGACACTGAAGTCAAAAGTAAAGTCTTGTGCGGGTGAAATGCCAAGCTGGTCAAACGGAATACCAGCATCATGAATGGAGAAACACTCGGCTTCATTTTGTATGGTTACTGAGTTAGTCCCATCATCTAATAAGTCAATTTGACCATTGGAAAGGTTACTAGCGTCTTCTTTCGTTCTAAACACTTGCGGTAACACTTTTTCTGGCGTGGGCACATCCCGTCTACTGCGTACACATTCACGTACTTGTTCATTTGCGTGTTGGATCATATGATCGTCAGCTGTTATTTCACGTTCATGCGTAAACACAGGAGTGCTTAGTTGTTTAACATTTGCACCACGGGAATCGAGTACCTGATGCAATTTAAAGCAGTTTGATGTCAAGTTGGCTACAAGTTCATGTAGCTTTTTTAATTCACTCTGAACAGCTGAAACTTCAGCTCGAAGATCGCAAAACTCTTCCCGTGACCATAAAGCCCCAGTAGTCTCCTCCGGATCCATAAAAGCAGACAACCCAAGAACAAGGCGAAAGTACAAACCAAATAGTAAAAACAGGAACCTGAGGACACAGAGACTCGTACACGGAAGGTGTAAATCTTAAAAACTTGAAACTTTAATCCACAAGTTGAGCGTTTTCGACTGGACACCTCAGTCTTCTTCAGAACAATTAAACAAGTGCTCATACACCTTTATATATCATTCTAATAACATCAATTAGTAAAATCAATTAGTAAAAAACCGCCAAAAACATTAAAGGTATATACCTTAAACAATGTATAATGTGCCTTAGTTTCATAAGCCATCATTTCTATATGTACATGAACTACTCCTGTAGAACTTATATTAATAACATATAGTAATGTGCTAAAATGAATATTCATAATTAATAAATGTAAATCTAAATCTAAAAATACCTTACTACATACAATATAAGGCAGTGTATAAATAACATTAATAACTATATGAAGGGATAAGTGAATTGTAATGTATTGTGCTAAAAAGCTCTATACATAAATATAATATATACAGTATACAGATACTGTAACCCATTTTAAAATGACTAGAGTGTCTATCGAGCCAATGCTAAAAATGGTTTGATACTAATAGAATCGTTCAACCCGGGGGGACGTGTGGCGTCTAAAACTATCTGCCACTTGCTCTCCAAAGCAGACAACCGCATCTTCCAATTGCCCCCAAATGTTGGACTCCTCACTTGATCAATTATCATAAACCGAAAAGTGTGCTCTACCCCTTGCTCATGTAAATGTCTATATAGAGCATTTTTGGTGTCCTTTTTCTTTATAATCGGTATTCATGTTCATATATCCGCTTTTTTAGGCGTTCAGTTTGCCTACATAGTAGGCAGAACAGGCTACACATACCATGAAGATAAACCACTTGACTTGTATTGCAATTTCCTGTTCTAGATTTTATATAGGTTGAATTCAAATCTTTAACTTAGTATGTCTATCTTCGTTAATGTAGTTACATTGCCTACATCTTCCACATTTTTTGTTCCTTGAACATATTTGATTTATCTAAAGAACTATTGTCATTTTCCAATAATCTTTTAAGATTACTCCCTGTTTTGTATATAAATTTGAGGTTCGCTTACCCACCAGTTGATCCAATTTAGTGGCCTTAATTAAATCCCAATGATGACACAAGATGTCCTGGATGTAATGAGTGTGAGGTGTGTAGGTTAAAATACATGCTCTTTTATAAGAAAATTCTTTAGCAAAACCTCACTTTTGTCCTCATACTTTCCCAATAAGGGTGAATATTTATTCCCCATTCCTTGTGCTGCAGTACTGAATTACATCCACTAACATCTGATGTGGGTACCCCTATTAAGGAATAACTTTTAAGAGTATCGAGCTCAGCGGACATAATAGTGTCTGTTGAGACATTCTAACCGCTTCGAATACACTGGCCTTGACAATATTTTTTAAATATATATCTAGGGTGATTGATGGTGAAATATAAATAATCATTAGAATATGTGGGTTTCCGATGGATTTTTGGATGAAAAACCTTCTTCCTTTTCAAGTCCTATCATCACATCCTAAGTAAGGAATATTTGTGTGGTGCTGGCGGTTTTACTAATTGATTTTACTAATTGATGTTATTAGAATGATATATAAAGGTGTATGAGCACTTGTTTAATTGTTCTGAAGAAGACTGAGGTGTCCAGCTCTAAACGCCAACTTGTGGATTAAAGTTTCAAGTTTTTAAGATTTACACCTTCGTGCGGTCATTCCAGTCTCTGTGTCCTCAGGTTCCTGTTTTTACTATTTGGTTTGTACTTTCGCCTTGTTCTTGGGTTGTCTGCTTTTATGGATCCGGAGGAGACTACTGGGGCTTTATGGTCACGGGAAGAGTTTTGCGATCTTCGAGCTGAAGTTTCAGCTGTTCAGAGTGAATTAAAAAAGCTACATGAACTTGTAGCCAACTTGACATCAAACTGCTTTAAATTGCATCAGGTACTCGATTCCCGTGGTGCAAATGTTAAACAACTAAGCACTCCTGTGTTTACGCATGAACGTGAAATAACAGCTGACGATCATATGATCCAACACGCAAATGAACAAATGCGTGAATGTGTGCTGAGTAGCAGGATGTGCCGCCAGAAAAAGTGTTACCGCAAGTGTTTAGAACGAAAGAAGACGCTAGTAACCTTTCCAATGGTCAAATTGACTTATTAGATGATGGGACTAACTCAGTAACCATACAAAATGAAGCGGAGTGTTTCTCCATTCATGATGGTGGTATTCCGTTTGACCAGCTTGGCATGTCAGCGGCACAAGACTTTACTTTTGACTTCAGTGTCGCTAGGGCTAGCGGGGAGCGTATAGGAGCCAGGCCTAAAGTTACACAAGTGAGTAAACAGGGTGAAATGTATGTCAAGAAATCACTGAATGCACGAAAAGATATTGCTCATCACGTTATTTCTAGCCCTAAACCTAAGTTTATGATTTACGATAGACATGGTGGTGATAGGAACAATACTACTCATAATGTGTTTAAGAGAAACATTATTGTTCATGAAAAAGATCTTATGGAAAAGTTTTTGAACAACAAGTCAAATGAATTTAATTTCCAGCTAGGCTCCCAAAACCAAAGCATACCCAAAGAGGAGGGTTTAGAACATTTTGCCAGCAGCCTGAAAAAACATTCCACCTTTAGTTGGGACAGAATATCTCTTTTGTGTGATATGATGGGGCTTGTGTTGGAACACAATTACATTGTCTTCCAAGAGGAATATTACAAACAAATTAAGGGTGTTGCGATGGGAGCCTCTTGTGCTCCCATCTTTGCAAATCTTGTGATGTTAGATTGGGAGGAAGAAATTGTTTTTAAAAGTGAGTTTTTTTCTTACATATCATATTATGCCAGATTTTTGGACGATATTTTCGTTCTCTGGCACAGCTCTATGGAGAAATTAGATGAATTTATGGAATTTATGAACAACTCCTCCCAGTTTTTAAAATTTACGTACAGCACCAGCACCACAAACATTCCTTACTTAGATGTGATGATAGGACTTGAAAAGGAAGGTTTTTCATCCAAAATCCATCGGAAACCCACATATTCTAATGATTATTTATATTTCACCAGCAATCACCCTAGATATATATTTAAAAATATTGTCAAAGGCCAGTGTATTCGAGCGGCTAGAATGTCCTCAACAGACACTATTATGTCCGCTGAGCTCGATACTCTTAAAAAGTTATTCCTTAATAGGGGGTACCCACATCAGATGTTAGTGGATGTAATTCAGTACGTGCACAAGGAATGGGGGAATAAATATTCACCCTTATTGGGAAATTATGAGGACAAAAGTGAGGTTTTGGTTAAAGAATTTTCTTATAAAAGAGCATGTATTTTAACCTACACACCTCACACTCATTACATCCAGGACATCTTGTGTCATCATTGGGATTTAATTAAGGCCACTAAATTGGATCAACTGGTGGGTAGCGAACCCAAATTTATATACAAATCTTAAAAGATTATTGGAAAATGACAATAGTTCTTTAGATAAATCAAATATGTTCAAGGGAACAAAAAAATGTGGAAGATGTAGGCAATGTAACTACATTAACGAAGATAGACATACTAAGTTAAAAGATTTGAATTCAACCTATATAAAATCTAGAACAGGAAATTGCAATACAAGTCAAGTGGTTTATCTTGCGGTATGTGTAGCCTGTTCTGCCTACTATGTAGGCAAAACTGAACGCCCCTTAAAAAAGCGGATATATGAACATGAATACCGTATAAAGAAAAAGGACACCAAAAATGCTCTATATAGACATTTACATGAGCAAGGGGTAGAGCACACTTTTCGGTTTATGATAATTGATCAAGTGAGGAGTCCAACATTTGGGGGCAATTGGAAGATGCGGTTGTCTGCTTTGGAGAGCAAGTGGCAGATAGTTTTAGACGCCACACGTCCCCCCGGGTTGAACGATTCTATTAGTATCAAACCATTTTTAGCATTGGCTCGATAGACACTCTAGTCATTTTAAAATGGGTTACAGTATCTGTATACTGTATATTTTATATTTATGTATAGAGCTTTTTAGCACAATACATTACAATTCACTTATCCCTTCATATAGTTATTAATGTTATTTATACACTGCCTTATATATTGTATGTAGTAAGGTATTTTTTAGATTTAGATTTACATTTATTAATTATGAATATTCATTTTTAGCACATTACTATATGTTATTAATATAAGTTCTACAGGAGTAGTTCATGTACATATAGAAATGATGGCTTATGAAACTAAGGCACATTATACATTGTTTAAGGTATATACCTTTAATGTTTTTGGCGGTTTTTTACTAATTGATTTTACTAATTGATGTTATTAGAATGATATATAAAGGTGTATGAGCACTTGTTTAATTGTTCTGAAGAAGACTGAGGTGTCCAGTCGAAAGCGCTCAACTTGTGGATTAAAGTTTCAAGTTTTTAAGATTTACACCTTCCGTGTACGAGTCTCTGTGTCCTCAGGTTCCTGTTTTTACTATTTGGTTCATACTGAGGAGTGCTGTGAATGCGTGCATGTTGTGATCACAACCCCTGGTGTTGAGTAGCATAACCCTCATTGATTCTGCTATTGTGCTGTTTACGGAGGTGGGATTCACCTTTGAGATTTCCCTAAATAAGGCACCATGGGGACGCCAATAGCCTTGGCCAGTATTCCAAAGCCTAAGGCTGACACATAAGCCGGTATGGTAGTGTTGCATGCATGTTTCCCATCTGTGCTTGTTTCTCATCTTTCCTGTAGGTAACCTACTAGCAAGCAATAGAAAGCCTTAAACTTATACAAGTCTTCTAATTTCCAAGATAAGCTATTGGAGTGATTAAGTATCAGTGTTCTGTATGTTCTTGCTGTACTTAACTGTTTTCTAACTACATGGTGATATTTCACTGTATATTGTGATCCGAAAGTTTTGTTTATTCACATATTATGGCTGTGATGGCCTGCACTTTAGAGGTTCACAGATAGGTAGTAGGCTATCTGCCCAAGGGCAATTAGAAGCATAGCTACAGTGTGTTGGCTTTCTCCGCACCGTTGATGAAGTAACTGAGCCTCTCTCAAGCATAGCCAATGAAGTGATTCCAGGCAGAGTTGCCGGAAGCTGTTGGCCCTTTTTTTTCAATTATAAAGGAATTCCCAATACTATTCTAGCATGTCCAAAGGTCAGTTGTCAATCTCCTCTCCGGTCCAGCTGGTGAATCTGGGAATCTTGAGGCAATGTTACAACTGCCTCATGTACACCGACAACCCACTCCTCCTCCCAACAAATTCCAACACATGTGAGAGATGCAACCATATAGCCATACTGGAGGCAAAGCTCTCTCAACTCAGTACTGGCGAAACCAGTCAGGAGGAGAAGGAAACCACACTCACTACAATTCTAGTCTCACATAGACCTACCACGACAGCAAACCAAACACATAAACACACAAAACATACTGAGGCTCTAAATAAAAATCTGCCTAAGCAGCAGAGACCTCCAAAGCAGACACCCAAGCAACCGCTACCCCAAACCAAAACACGTGCAACACATAGCTCACAAAGCCAGTGTGCCGAACAGTCACAGCCCTTAAGGCTAAACAACACAACTGATACACTTGTAATAGGTGACTCTATCGTCAGGCACACTGATGTCCCGCTCACCAGGCTGAACAAGGAGAAGGTCACGATGAGCTGCCTGTCGGGCGCTAGGATCCGCCACATAACACAAGCACTCAGGTCACTCCAAAGCAAGTACATATATGACTCAGTCATTGTCTATGCTGGTGTGAATGACCTTGAGATGTACCTCCCTGGACTACATGAAAAGAGACATAGAGGAGCTCTCTGAGCATGTAGCCCAGGCCAGTATGACCCTGACCTTGAGTAGCATCTTACCCTCACCAAGAATGATGCCACAATATGAAGACAAGATGATCAATTTCAACAATTGGCTTAAGTATTGGTGTCATTCAAAGGGGATCCAATGCCTGTCAGCCTGGGATGACATGCTCGACAAGCCACGATGCTTCGCTAGGGACGGCTTGCACCTGTCACCCCTGGGCTTTTGGATATTGGCAAAGGCTCTTGCTACCCCATAGTGCCTTTTTTAGGCAAGGCTCAAAAGACAAACCCACCTCCATAGGTATCACAAGGGATAAGAAACTAAGAGCAATGCTACTCAATGCCAGAAGTCTAAACCTGAAGATGCACTCAAACTCTCCTTAGCATGGAGAACATCGATATCTGTGCAGTAACAGAAACCTGGTTCAAGGCTCCTGAGAGTACCCCAGCACTACCAGGTTATACCTCATACCATGCTTTTCCCAAAACTTGGACCGTACCACAAAAGGAGGGGGAGTATCAATATTCGTCAAAGATACCCACTCCTCCAGGTTGGTGGCACAGCACGAAGCATCAGAGACTATCCATGTGCAACTAACAGTGGGTAAAACTGCCTTCCAGTTTATAGCCTGCTACAGACCACCCTCCCAAACCCAGGAACCCCACTCGGCCTTCCTGAGAACACTGGAAAATATGAAGGTCTCTCCAAACATCATTATATTGGGTGACTTCAACTACCCAAACATAGACTGGGAGCATTACTCTAGTTCCAACACCCTAGCCCAAAGGTTCCTAGAATTTATAAACTCAAATGCTATGGAACAACTTGTTACCACTCCCACAAGAGGGGAAAACATACTGGACCTGATCATCATCAACATGGGGACTCTATGCTCCAGACCAGAAGTGTATCCCTCACTGGTAAGATCAGACCATAAACTAATCTCACTGGATATTCACATCCCGAATCCACCCCTGCCCTGAAAACCACAGTGAAAAACTTCTCTAAAGCAAATTTCACACTCCTCAAAACCAAGGTGGAATCCTTCAAAGCCCCCGGGCCTGTGGAAAATACGGCCCAGACCGCAGAATCCTTTATAAACGCATTCTATGAACACCTTCAGGAATGCATGGATCATGCAATCCCAAATAAAACCAAGACCCAATCCTCCAAAGGCATACGTCCTGTCTGGTGGATCCCAGCCATAAACAAACTATACAATAGAAGGAGGAAGCTACTACATGATAGAGTAGAAGGAAGGCATCTCTGATCAGTATTAGTAAAAAACTACAGGCACTCATAAAATCGTCTAAGGCCAGCTTCGAGAGAAAAATTGCACAGGACACTAAGGATAATCACAAGGCTTTCTTTAGTTATGTTAGGAACCAGGGTGGGAATTCCCAGATATGCTCAGAATTAGTCCAAAATGACAAAAAATACACCAAACCCACAGACATTGCCAACATCCTAACTGACAGGTTCAGCGCAAACTTCTCCCCCCCCACCAAAAAGGCAAATATTTATCCCAGCAGAGTGCTGCCCCCCTGACATCTCAGATGCTCAGGTAAGAGCTGCCCTCTCCAAAGCAAAAAACACAGCATCAATGGGACCAGACGGTGTCCCGGGCTGCATCCTACATGAAGTCCAAGAAGAGCTAAACCCAAACATAAAACTACTGTTCAATCTCAGCCTTACTACAGGATATGTACCCAAAGAGTGGCGTACAGCAACAGTGGTCCCTCTCCACAAAGGTGGTGCCTCAACGGATCCTGGAAACTATCGCCCCATAAGCCTGACTGGCTTTGTCTGAAAAGCTATGGAAAGGATCATCATGGACCTCATAAATAAAGATATTGGGGACCTACGGACACTGGATCCTACCCAGTTTGGCTTTGTTAAGGGCAGATCCTGCCTCTTAAACCTGGTTGATTTCTTTGAAACAGTCGCCAAGGCCATTGACGAGGGGAAGGTGGTCCACCCAGCCTACCTGGACCTCACAAAAGCCTTCGATACAATACCCCACTCGGGCATTATAGATAAGCTTACCAGCTTAAATATAAACCCCTATGTCACTAGATGGGTTGCAAACTGGCTCAAGGACAGAACCCACATGGTTAGAATTGCTGGAGCCATGTCAGACTCCAAACCAGTTACAAGTGGCATCCCACAAGGCTCAGTCCTGGGACCTCTCTTGTTCGGTATATATTTCTCGGAGGTACAGGCCAACACGGAAGGACTGTGGCTGACTAAGTTCACAGATGACTGCAAACTGGGCGCCATAATCAACTCTCCAGCCGACACAAGCATCCTCCAAAAGGGCCTCATCGAAACAGACAACTGGTGCCAGAGCCTTGGCCTCAAGCTAAATGCCAAAAAGTGTATAGTCATCCCCTTTGGCAAAAACAAAGTGCCCACAAATTACCACATAGGTGGTAATCCATTAAGTACAGAAGAAGTAAATAGGGACCTGGGGACCCAAGTTGATAGAAATCTCTCATTTGACAACCACGTAGCCAAAGTGGTTAGAAAAACATTTTATATAGCCCATCTAATCATGAAGGGATTCACATCTAGATCAGGGGAGGTCATCGTGCCTCTTTACTCATCCCTCATCAGGCCCATAATTGAGTACAATGCCCCTTTTGCGATGTACCTTACCAGACACCTGCAGCAACTGGAAAGACCCCAAAAGTACCTCACCAAGAGGATCATAGGACTCAAACAGATGCCATATGCTGCCCGGTTAAAGAAACTCCAGCTCTACTTAGTGGCATACCGCCTGCTCAGAGGCGATCTGTGCCTGACATATAAAGCCATGTCCAACCCGGAATTAATGGACATGCTGCACCTCAGAAAATCCAAATCCCATCGAGCTACACGCTCGAGAGACTTGAACCTCAGCACTGAAATAAATAGGACATGCTGGAGGGACAGATTCATAACCCAGAGGCTCCCTTCACTCTGAAATAAAATCCCAGTCCAGGTTAGGCAGAGTCCCTCATTGACTCTCTTCAAGAGGAATCTTGATGAGTGGATGGGAGATCGTAGGTTTACCCCGGGTATCACTTCTGTGTCACTGTTAGACAGAGGCACAGTATACTAACCTCGAAAAAGGGCATAGCAAAATTAATTTAAAATGGGTGGTGAAAGCCAAACACACTCTGGCTAGGCTTATAAATGCCCTAGGGCAGATAGCCTAGTATGAACCTATGAACCTATGAAGACTGGGGTGGAGGAGGGTGGTAGGGGCACTTAGTGGTCTAAAGAGGACATGTTAACATGAAAAATCAACACCATTCAATTTCCCCAGCAGGTCTTGCAGCTATAAAACTGGAGGGGCTCCCCCACCCCCTGGATGTATGTTTTTGGGACACATGATCCCAGGGGTGTATATTCTGTTACCCATTCACACATCAAGGTTTCCCTTGAAGTGTGTCAGTGAGGTGCTATGCCTAATGTTGTTAGGAATGTAATTTATAGTCTCTCATTTCATTTGTTATATGTTTTTATTTCAAGAGTAAGTGAAGCTCAGTGAGTCTGGGCACCTCCGCCCTTTGCTTAGCCTAGCTTACACATAGAAATCATCTAAATAGGAAATAGGCGGAAGCAACGTTAATGTCAATAGTGTAATGGTTACAGCATTTGCATAGTATCTGTGCATTTCGAGGTTCAAATCCCAATATAGTCAGGGATGTTTATCATGTTAAAAAGTATACCTTAACCACAGCTTGCATATATAGGTAGTATTTGTCAGTATAATAAACATTTGAAACACCCATATAAACCCATGTGTGCTGGAGAGTAAAGTCAACAGAGAATGTAATGTTATGTAAGCACATAGTGAGATGTTACTTCACTGAAATGTATATATCCTGAGTAGTAGGCAGATGTGGCCGTGTTTGCGCGCACAGGTTATACATTTTAAAGTATGTTTAACTGTTTAACTGCTACTTTAATGTCACACAAACACTTTTAAACATGCTTACAAGTGCTTAAATGAGCCTTATTCTGGAGTAAAAAACATTTTTAAAGCATCGCAGGTGTTGAACCCTGGACCATGCACACTATAGTCATGGGACTTACCACTAAGCCATCTGAGCTGTATACATGTTTCCTGGTCTTTAGACTACACCTTATACTATAGGCATTCCACAGTACTGACCACAAATGGGACAGTCACTTTGTGTACATATGTACAGTACATTGTAATGTACTGTAGTTTGTTAATCAACATATACAAGTCTACATATGTATAACTGCTACAAATTAATACTAAATATATATATATATTTATATATATATATATATATATATATATATATATATATATATATATATATATATATACATCATCTATAGCCATATATATAAACATCTATGAACACACTTTGTGACACAGACGCAATCCAAAGGAATTGAAGTGTACACAAAACACATGCAGCTCTGGTATTATAACTTATTAATATTAACCTAATTCACCATAGAAGGGATAGTTGTTGTGTATGTGGAGATTGTGGTGGGGGAGGAATGATGGGTAATGAAATCATGCATCAAGGAGAGCCTGGGTTGGATGTTCAATAAGTGAACTGGAGGAGTATACATGGAATATGGGGACAATATAAAAAGGACACAAAACAAGAACCATTCTCATCCATCATACACCCTGTCATGTCACATTGCAACACCTAATTCCACAAACATATGAACATTAACATGTATCATACATATGTACACCAACTGACTGTCACATTTGCTTAGAGTAGTGAGGAATGCCTGTAGTAAAATGTATATTCTAAACACCATAACAAAT
Source organism: Protopterus annectens (assembly GCF_019279795.1). NCBI lineage: Eukaryota > Metazoa > Chordata > Ceratodontiformes > Protopteridae > Protopterus > Protopterus annectens. The sequence goes on along the minus strand of NC_056747.1, from coordinate 1,225,781,289 downwards.
TTAACAAATCTCAGATGCCTTAGTGGTGAAGTTAGTGACTGTGGTTTTCGTGGTCCCGGGTTCAAGACCTACAAGGGCTGTTAATTTATTTTGAGGGCCAGAATAAGGGCTGTTGGATGCAGGTGGATTAAAGCACTTTTAAGCAGTTGTAAGCGGGTTTGCGTGGGTTTGCACGATGGTAAGCGGTGCTTAAACATGGTTAAATGGATAAGCACTTCACAGGTTTAACCTTTGCTTAACGTCACGCAGTCCATGGGCAAACCTGCTTACAACCGCTTAAATGTGCGTTATTCACACTTTCTCTACCAGTGCCTACTCTGAGAGGTAAAATAATAACCCCTTCCAGGGTTAGAACCTGCAACCATGTACACCATCCTCAGAGTAATCTACCACTAAGCTACCTGAGATGTTTCTATGCCAGTTGTGTATTCAGACAGGTTAAAACACAAAATGGAGGATTGTGTGGAAATAGGACAAACCGCCATGTACCCAATGAAAGGTGTATGCTACACACACATATATATATATATATATATATATATATATATATATATATATATATATATAGATAGAGAGAGATACACAGATACACAGATACATGTCGATATATATAGATATACATATATATATGAAGATATATAGATAGGTTAAAAACATCTACACATCTATGGAGGTACAGATAAACGTATGCAATAATATATATTATTTATCTATATCTATATATATATATATATATATATATATATATATATATATACACACACACATACATACATGTGTGTATACAGCATCTGAAGTATAACATGGACCATAGCAACCACACATTCTGCCCCCCCAAACAATATGAACATAACATATGAAGAGTATATGCAATACACTATTACAAATATGTTCTATGGACACAGTCACCAACACAACTACAATGACTGCAAATATCCATGACAGAAATACAAGACAGCTTTCATTTAGCAAAACTTTATCATATTCCAACGTATTGCCAAAGGATTCAAAGACTAACAGTACCTGCATGCTATACAGGAAGCATTTAACAGTACCTTAATGAATCATCCTGCAATTACCATAGTATTAGTCCACTAAGGGATAGGTGTTCACATAGGGGAAGAACCCCCACACACATATAGAAGATGTATAAAAGCAGTTCCTACACACCTGCATTTGCTATATACACCCACCAACATCTCCCCCACACCCAGACTAATTACAACAATACATACTGTCATACCATAACCAATTATTTACCCACTGTACGATATCTGCTGAAACCTTAACATACCTGGACACAGATACACTAACATGGCCCTATGTGAAATAGTTGCTGTTATACAATGGAACAGCTGCTGATGTTACAGGGTTTGTTTGAACTATTCCCGTTTCAGAGGATTGAAAAGTAATTACACCAGGAAGTGTTACCAATTACTGATTATCAGCACAGTATGATACACATTAACACCAAACTAAAGATGTCTGGTAAGCACACTGTAAACCCCCTAACATTATATGCATAGCCATGCAGCCTTGAGCTGGTCAAACATCCTGGCCAGGCTGAAACATATGCAGAAGTATTAGGTACAGACAAACCCTGCACAAGTAACAATGTCCAGAAATATAACAGCAGTACTCACATTTAGACTGTATCCTCTAGGCATTACACACAATATATTAGTGTTTGTCTCCATACAGCTGTTGCAATAGATTTCATACACTTACAGGCTGTCTTCCTCACAAGTAAGGCAAAGGGACAACGCCCAAGTGGAGTACTCAGTTATACTCCACTGTTGCCATGGTATTGGCTAAGGCAGTAGCTGCATAGGTGATGTGCATGTAATTAACTACTTAGGAACACCAATTGGTTATCAGGATAGCACATGTTACTGATCTCTAACTATAAAAGGATGCCTTGTCACACATTCAAACCATCTGTATCTCTCTGTAGAACAGTAAAAAATACTGAAACACAAACTGAAAACGAGTAATATACCAGTCAATAACACCTCCAGTTACTAAGAAGGTATGCATAACAATTAGTATGTCTGTGTATGTAGTACCTGTTCTGTATGTATTACAGTGTAATCAATGCATATAGTGGAAATAGCTACCTTGTAGTGATGTATTGTTGAGCAGTAGTAATGCTTGTAATATTCTGTGTGTGTACTGCTGTAGGTTACAAGGCAAACTCCTCATACACCACACGGGATGATATATATGGGCTTGGAACTCACCAATTCTCTTCCAGCCACTGTCAGTGTCAGGGTTGGTCCAACAAGTATGTGCTATAACAGGGAATACTATATGTCGATATATTGTAACAGTAGACATATGTATGGGTGTATAAGTAAGATGAACATGTCAAAGGTGGGTTTACTGTGCAAATATGGTTTGCATTGTGGGATATTGTGCCAATAACTGCATAATGTACAGTATTTTAGGCAGATCTGTATTCCATTTTACATAGCATTTCTGTTATGTTATGCAAACATAAGTTATGTCTATTGGCAATTACAATACTCAATAACAGGATACATATGACTTGTATTCATCTGACAGTTAATCAGCATGATAGCAAAGATAATTGGAAGAACTAGGTAACTATCCATGCACATAACACATGTAATATCCACCTCCCTAGTATTGTTTGCAAGCAATAACAGCTGTGCATGTGTACATGTTATGCAAATGTGTAGTGACCCTTGTTACAAGGCTGGGCCAAATGGCTATGTGCACACCTAGATAGAGTGCATATTGAGAGCAGAGACACACTGGTTGAAGTTTCAGGTTTGTGTAGCCTAACCTCTCATTGCCAACCTAACAGCTACTTGCAAATACTGTATGTAAGGTAGTGCACAGTACTGGTAATGAAACAGGTTGCATATCATATTTAACTCCAGTGTAACATCTGCAGTAGGAGTGTAAGATGTAGAAGAATACTGCCCATGTGTAATTGCTGCTTCATAGGTGATAGCTTACACTATCTGAATATATCCTAATCATGTTGATAGTGGCAGCAGAGTCTATTGATACATGACTCTGTTTGGGGAGTGGGTGCCTGTGCCCAACAGAGCTCATGGTTCTGGTGGATATGTGAGTATATACCCAGAAAAGGAAACAGACCTGTAGACACTTGCATCATCTGTAATCAGCTATCAGGATGTGATGTGCTCCTCAGAGGAGGATTGCTGCTAAAGGTAGCTACTATGTTTCTGTAATAGTCAGTGTTGTCACGTCCATAACACAAATAATTACTTGTGAGCATCACTGTCTAAAACATCTTCATAAGCAATAAGTACACTAAATACAGTACTTGGTACTTGTAGTACTGAATGCTCATACAGGCATATCCACTAGTCAGCTACTGGTGTTTACTAATGTCAGCTTTGTGTATGTGGCCATCCTGGGTGAATGTAATCTCTATGCTATGTACACTGCCAAACCCACTTAACATCACACCCCACACATTGTCTGGGATGCAGCTACAGGGGTAAGCTGGAAAGCAGTCCAGTCTACAGCCATGACTGGACTGGACAGTCATGAGGTGTAGGTTAACACATGCATCTAATCATCACAACCAACACATACCCTTACCAGAACACAATAAGGACACCCACACATACTACCAGAAATCACACACATTCACAGAGGCTTCTAAGTATCTGGCCAAGCAAGTGACCTCCCAAACTGGAATAGACAGACAACAAAATACACAAACTGTATGACATAGTTTGCATAATTGTGCCACACCTCAGAACATGTGTCCGGAAACAACAGTACTCATTTGTGAATGCAAACTCTAGCACTATGTTACACACCGAGCTATATGAGGGCAAACATACTGTCAGCTGCCTGTCTGCCATGATTAGCCACATACCCATACACTCAGACAACCTTTTGAACTATACACATGGCCCTGGCATATTCCATGTTGTTGTGCAGGACCTGTGATGCAGTAGCCTGGACTGCATGGAATCACACATGTAGGAATTGTCAGGTCTTGTAGCCCATGCAGGTATGCCCCAAGGCCTGGGTAGCATTCTGCCATTGGCCAGAATGATACTGCAGTACAGGGATGAAAGGATTGTATTCCACAATTGTCTAATGTACTGGTACAATTCGAAGGGTAGCCAGTATCCCTCTGCCTGGGATAACATGGTTGACAGACCATGATGCTTTGCCAGACAGGGCCTGCACCTTTCACCCCCGGGAATCTGGATACTGGCTAGGGATCATGCTTCCCCTATAGTGCTTTCATCATGCAAAGTTCAAGTGAAAATCCACTGCTGTAACAGGGACAGCCAAGCAATAAAGTGTGGGTCTCGCTACTCAATGATACATTTCAGAAACTCAATATGGACTCACTTATGTCAATCCTTAACATGGAGAACATTTCTGTGCAGTGACTGAGATATGGTTCAATGCTCCGGAGAGCACATCTGCATGACCATGTTATAACACATACCTCACCTCTTGCCCTTTATCCTTTATTGGAACACATGGGTCACAGGTGTGTCCATATTCCTGAAGGATATGTACATCCCCACGCTAGATGCATTTGCATAACTTCAGATGCATTATGCTGAGCAACTACCTTTGTGTCAAAGTGGAATCCAAATTGCACCTTGCGACAGATCACCCATCATGCCTCAGAATTCCCAACTGTCATATTGTGCTGTAATGGGGAATATTAGGTTTGAGACAGAAAACCATAATAATGGCTACTCTCAACTATTCCATTATGAACTGGGAAGACTCCTCATGTACCAACACCTGCGCTCAATGCATGTTGGATTTCATCAACCCCAATGACTTGGATCACCATAGTCATACAAACAGGGCTAACAGTATGCTACACATAGTCTCCAAAGCCAATGTTATGCTTCTTAAGAATGAAGTGGTGACTGTCATGGCACCCATGCAGATGGACAATGCATGTGCAAATGCTGAATCCTATACAAATGAACATTAAGCACTCACATAAGTGCAGTGATTGTGCCATTGAAATAAAACCAAGATTCAACCAAACACAAACAAGAAGGAAAACTGGTGGTACCCTGCCTTAAAGTGTACCACAAAAGGTAGTAACTGTTGCAAGAGTGAACACACATGAGTGGAGGTGATCCCTGGTCAGCCTCAGTAAGATGCAGATACACCATATAAAACCACACAAAGCTACTGTGAAACTAATCAGTCACATATTATGAGGCAAACCACAGAGCATTCTATAGCTATGTCATGAATCGTAATGGCAGCAAGACCTGCCGTGCTTCACAGCACTATGGCATGGGAAGTATTGCACCTACAGAAATAGCACTTGTTCACCCAGATAGGGTCTTGGAGAACCTAAACCCACTCCCACCTCCCCCCAACAGGTACACATATTTTTATATCCATGTAAACTACAGAGCCCCTGTAATAACAACTAAACAGGTACAAGCTGCACTCTCTAAAGCCATACATACAGCTTTCATGGGACCTGTCAACATCCCAGGGTGTATCCTACAGAAATGTCAGAACAATTTGCTCTTCACATACACATCATGTTCAATCATAGCTTCATGTCAGGCTGTGTACACACTGAATGGTGCAAAGCAACAGTTATCACACTCCACAAAGGGGAAGACACCACTGATAATGGGAAATAGTGCACTACTATCCTGCTGAGTCTGGTTTGTAAGGCCATGAACCGTGATCAACTTATTTGATGTAGTCAGTACAGATATAGATGATAGTAAGGTTGATTCACACAGCATATTATGACCTTGCCAAGTATTAGGACACCATCACCCATACTGTGTTCCAGCTACACTCAGTAAACTAGGTGTATATTCCTATGTCACAGGAGTAGTTGGCAACTGGACTGCTGGCAGAACCAACACTACAGAAGGTGTCTGACTAATACACGCACATCAAACCAGTGCCAGCTACAGTAATACAGGGTTAATTCCCGGTACCTCTTTGTTATCTATACCACACACACTAACACAGAAGGCATCTGCCTAATAATGTTTGCAAATGACTATGAACTAGGAGCAATAGTTGACTCAATGTGTGCTGCGGTCAACATACAGAAGGGCCTTTGTGGGTCGATGTGTGGTGTGTGACGTATGGTCACAATCAGACAGCTAAGTATTGCATTGTCATCCCCTATGTTAAACACCCTGTACCCATGAAATACCACCTAGGCAGCGGTCAGCATAATGGAAACTGTGTGTGTATGGGATGCAGCTGGACAGTAGTCTTTCTTTTAATAGTTACTTCACCACACCAGTCAGGTAGTCATATGTGGCACCCCTAATCATGACAGGGTGCCATCCATGAATATAGAGATCATTGTTCAGCCATACTCAACACTCAAGTGACCCATAATAGATCACATATCTCCTTTAAGTCTTATTGGCCATGTTCAGATGGCCTACATTGGCCTTCCCAATCCCTAGCTCCACTATGTAGCATGATGCCTACCCTGAATAAAGCCATGTCCAACCCAGAGATGTTGGACATGCTACACTTACACATCCTGATTTCAAATAAACACATACTTCATGGACATCCACTTTTCTAGTACAAGGATCACAACATGCCTGACAGATCTCTGTCCCATACACTTTACATACACCTGCCATACTATGCATCCCTGTCCAGTGAAGCTACACATTGCCCCTCTTTGTGACATGGTGTGATGACCACATGGAAAATATATCAGTAACCCTGTGGATCAGTTCTGTGGCACTGCTTGAACTGGCCACTGAAACTTGCCTGTCTGTTGGCTACAGCTAGGTAACCTTTCAGCCTAGGCTCATAAATGGCCCAGGGCATATAGCCTACTAGTTCACTATGACCATTCATGCTTTAGTTGATATCCAACCCTGCAAATACCATCAGGCTAGCCATTGTCCCATGTGTTTCATATGTGCAAAATAGGTAATACATGGCAGGATGCTAAACAGCTGTTTAGTGCCATGTAGATGTATATGGCAAAACACATACATGTAAAACTTTCTGTTAGCAAGTCTGCAGGGTCACAGGTCATGTCCCTTAAGGCTGTGTATGACTATATATGTGACATATACACAGCATTAAAGTCTATTGCATTAATGTGAACACATCCAGGCATGTGCTGATAGGTAAAGACACCAGTACAGGCAAACAGACATGCCCACATCAAGACATCCACATAGAGTATGAGCAATGTCATTACTTGACACACACATATATGGTGATAATATCAAATCACCAGTAAGTGTCAAATGTGTGTGAGTTAAACATGTCAGTGGTGTTAGTGTCATGTAGATTTGCAAAGACATATTTGTTATCTTAATAAATGTGATACACATGTATGTTCAGCTGTACTTCTGTACTTCTCTGTGAGTTACTGTGACTTGTCTCCATCATTATGTCTTCCAGGTATGCTGCGTGCCAGGCTGCCACCATACATCCGCTTGGAGGATGAGGTCCTCATCCCATACTTCCTCGACAACTATGTAACACTCTTCAGCCATGTGCCATGGGATGCACAACAGCGGGATGCCCAGTGGGAGGAACTCCGCAGGAGGGTAAATGATGTTGGTGGCCACAATTGCACCTATCAGCAGGTGCGCCGACACTGCACGGACCTCATAAGATGGGTGAAACAGCTTGCTAATGCAATCGCCAGGAACAAGGTGCAACAGGTGGTGGGCCACTCACCCAGCCCCCACTCACACATACCGAGAAGCTACTGGCCAACCTTGGGACACCTGCAGACCTCCATCCACAAGCTTTAGCTGGTATTGTGGAGGTGGGTGTCTCTCAACCACCGAGCCTGGAGTTGCCTGGTAAGTCACTACTGCACATATAACACAACTATATTTCATATAGTTACATGTGTTAGTGAACAATATGTAAAGTAACATCATATGCAAGGCATGTATGCACACATGCCACATACTATAGTCTGCTACTCTATGTATGCACAGATGTGCATACTCCATAGTATAGTCTATTGTACTGGCTTATGTGCTAACATGGACATTGCACCCTGTAGCTATCACACAGGTGTGGATAATGATCTTACTGCTGTGATACTCCTATTTAGGTACCTCTGGCATTTCGCAGTGACACTAGCCTGATGCAGGTGAGATTGTTATTTACCAGGCTTGATAATGCACAGATCATATTAATGGCATGCTAGCTGCCATGTGGCAATTTAACACACGTACACATAATGTATGGTGGTCCTGTTAATATACACTGGTCAGACCTGCAATGCATCACAGCGGTTACCCATGTGGAATGATTGAAGACTATATGAAACACCTACTACTACAAACTGTCATTGCCAGATGTGTGGACAGCTGTGAATACAATGGTGGAGGTGTGGTTCACTCTAGGGACAGGAACTACAGATCAGCATTACAAATGTGGGGAATACAAACAGTACTATAGAGAGAGCATATGTGTGCACACACTCTAAATGTTTTGGAGCTAGAGTATGACCAGCCCATAGGATTCACCCTTGTGGATTATACCAGTGCTATGAATGTCACACAATGTCATGTGCTATCTGACATGTCCATGACATGTAGTGGGCTGACTGCAACACTGCTCAACTATCCTGCAAAACATGATATCTCACATCACAAACATACCACCCTTTGTCTGCATAACCCTGTCCTCAGTTGAGCATATGACATCTATAGGTGTATGTCATATGGGATAACACTGACATGTGACATAGATGCCCATCACAACCATTGGACAAAACATGTGTACACATGGCCATAGAGGATGGCCAGAGACATGAAGCAACACACACAGTAGAAGTGATGTACATGTGTGTACACCCTGTTGTACATTGGCTCAACAAAATACAACTATGGCCTTTGTGTAATGGTGATATTGCAGATGTGAAACACTAAACATTATACAGGCCTGTACACAGCTTGTGTAGGCATGACATAAAAACCACCACATTACATGTCTTGAACATCTTGAGTGTGTCACAACATGAAAGCATTCACCTATACAGTATCCAAATACATACATGTGTTGCACAACATGCGCATACAACCACAGCAGGCCACAGATACAGTACATTCACCTTGCTGGTGTCAGACATCACTGTCATGCTTGTTCCTCATGTGTGTGAGGTACACAGATGGCATGTGGGACATGGAGTACTGCTAAGTTAGCCATGTGCGGGCATAGTTACCAGGCATCAATAATATGGTTGCAGATGTGCAGGGGGTGTAATCTGTATACCCTACAGTGACCTGTGTCACACATTCCACATTAGGGTTTAGTGTGTATACACCTCAGTGATGTGGGTCACATTCCACGTTAGATATGTATTGTATCTGAACACAGTCATGGCTATGAACTGTGTCTGTAACTCACAATGTATAGCAATAGTGAAACAACACGATGCCCTGCAATGGCTATGCACATTAGCTCAATGTGCAGTATATCACTGCATATTTGTAGGGTGGACTGACAACATTGCGTCAGCTGAAGGTCCATGTTAGTATAACACGTCCCTGCATTGGGACACCATTACCTTACTGTATATTTGAAAGGACATCAATGTGTTACACAGGTATGCATGTCATTCAACATGTCAGCAGAAGGCATGTCATACTACATGTGATTGGCAAGGTCATATGCCAAACATCAGGCTGGTGTACTGTTAACCTGTGCTGGTCTGTGGCACCATTGCAAAGTAGGGACAGCCATGTCAAACATGTGTGTACAGCCAATGCACATTGTCTGTAGACTCAGCTCAGGGGTAGGCAGAATAATGTTGAACAGACATGCATTGCTTTGGGGGAGATATGCAAGCTAGGGCTCAGGCAAACATAGTATTCACTCCACATACCCTTCTGCACATGTCCTCCACACACATAGGGGCAGTGGCCAACACAAAGCATCAGTGGCAGATGAACAAAGGTCACCGATGGTCTGTAAACATGTGGGGTATGTTGCACAAAACATGGCAGTGCAGTGCAATGGTGCATAGTGCATGCATTGTGTTGCAGGTATGGGGCATAAGCTACTAACACAAATGGTGCAACACAGGGATGTATGCTAACTACTACTATAAATGTGTAAGGTGCATGCCTTCTGCTATAACACATGCATGCTGTTGTGCGCAACTCAGGGATGTATGATAACTACCACTATAATTGTCTAAGCTGAATGCCATCTGCCATATCACATGCATGTTGCATGCCATTGGGTGCCATAGCATGTGTCTGTCTGTGTGTCTGTGTGTGTTTGTCTGTGTGTGTCTGTGTGTCTGTGTGTGTGTGTCTGTCTGTGCCTGTGTGAGTGTGTCTGTCTGTGTGTGTGCTGTGCTGTATAACTTGTAATGTACAGTTCTTGTCTGCCCCTCACAGGTGTTGATGTAGGTGCATTGCCCTCCTGCGGTCCACCAGATGTTAGTGTCTCCACAGACTCTAGCAGTGATGATGAAAGTATGATTGAGACACAGGCAGGGTTGTCAGGGGCTGAATCTGTGCCATTGGTTTGCATTCCACCTGTATCCCCCTCATCCACTCACACAGTTCTCCTGTCTACACATACCCCATCACCAGTGACAATAGAGGAAGGACAGTTGGCAGATGGTAGCATGGAACAGGGAAGTGTGGAGACTATGGAAGGTGTGCCTGCACACCATGATCCCAGCCAAATGACTGGTGATGTCCCACACAGGCATGTGCCCAGTGCTGCTCGTAGGAGAACCACTGTCCAACATGCCCCTGCAAGACAAAGCACATCAGCTGGTGTCACCAGACGCATGTCTCAGGCTGTAATGGAGGCATAGGCAAGTGCTGAATGGCACAACAGAGAAGGTCTGAAGCTTCAGAAGGCTGCCGTCTGTTCTTTAACTGACAACATCCAGGCAATTGCAAATGCTCACCATCATCTTGCAGATGTCTTGGAATGATGATTGGGTGACATGGTGGGAGTCCTTGATGATGGCATGTCAATCCTCAAGTGTGGAATGTCTGTGCTGGAACATCTGGTGGAAGTGAGATGTTGGGCATGTGGACGAAGGCCAGCTACATCACCTATTGAAGGTCTACGTGAACATGCTACTTCACATGCCTGTTCCCATAGTGGCAGTAGCAGCAGCAGTGCAGCTGGTGTGTGCTGTCCACACCAGGACACAGCAGACCATGTGCACGTGGTCCTGGATGGTCCCAACAGGGACACGGTTCCAGTGGACATGTGTCATCAGACAGTACCCAATCTGGACCTCTGCCTGGTAGTGCCTGTGCAACCCCTGGCAGGCGCAGGTCACATGGCCATGGCTGGACACCGTGAACTGTGAAACCTGCCCTGTACAGTCTGCAGCTGTCAATAATTCCCCAGTGTAGGCCAGCCACATGCCAGACCTGTGTACATACATACACACACACACCAGAAACAAATGTAGGGCACCTCAACACACACAGGCATAACATCCACACATGCCCGATGATATCAAAGGCCCTAACCCACACACATGATGTCATCCAATGGTGCAGCCTAGGCCTCTGGCAAACATTATCACCCTGTGCATATGGTGATGCCTGTGCCGCATCCCTGTCATCCACATCATCGGTGCAGGGGCATGGTCATATGGTCTGATGCACAGGGTGAACATACTAGGAAGACAATTGTAGATTAATATTGTTGAGTAGTGTTTGAGAGGCAAAGGACATACCATGTATTGCAGTTTTAGAATGCATTTGGCACATTTGACAGTATGTATCATGTGTAACAATAACTGCATGTTGATCTTGATGTTCTGCCTTCCTCTTTCAGGTGTAATTGCATGTGCAGGGGGATGTCAGTGTTTGCGGTTAGTGTCCCATATGTAAATGTTGACTACTCACAGGTCTGTATGACAAAACCTGCATGCACTTTGTAGCTTCCACATCACAGTTTTAATCTCCCAAGTTTCAGTTATGTTTACAGATCTAATGATCCAAGAGCATGATAGCTGTGTAGTAAGCTACTGTGTTTAGAGCCGTCACATCCATAGTGGGTGACATCACAGGTATAGTTACCTGGAGCAGGGAGGAGGTAAAAGAGTGGTATAGCAGATGACAAGGGTAAAGGCCAGTGGAAAAAGTGGCTTATCATTGGGAAACAGTAATACCCCCTCTCATGACATGATGCAAACACAGACACACCTACACACTCAGGGATTCACAGACACAGTAACACACCCACACACTCAGAGTTTCACAGACACAGTAACACACCCACACACTCAGGGATTCACAGACAGTAACACACACTCTGACACACACACACACACACACACACACACACACACACACACACACACACACACACACACACACACACACACACACACACACACACACAGTTGCCAGTGTTGGGATGAGAACCCCTGCCTATGTGCAAATCATCATTATAGTACTACGCAATTATAAAATGCACCACAGGGATTACACATGTACAGGTAGTCAGAATGGCCAAAGATCGAGGACATCAACAGGGATACTAGATTGCAGTGAGTGAATGTGGGGTGGGGGGGTTCATCAGTTGGCTATGTAACAACAAGCCTGACCCCAGGGTGTACATGTTTACAGGTGGTTAGAATGCCCTTCTAAGATTGATGACATCAACAGGGATACTAGATTGCATTGAGAGGATGGGACCTTAACATTTCACTATGGTAAAATATAGCCTCACACCAGGGACTGGACAGCCCACACACACACACACACACACACACACACACACACACACACACACACACACACACACACACACACACACACACACAGTTGCCAGTGTTGGGATGAGAACCCCTGCCTATGTGCAAATCATCATTATAGTACTACGCAATTATAAAATGCACCACAGGGATTACACATGTACAGGTAGTCAGAATGGCCAAAGATCGAGGACATCAACAGGGATACTAGATTGCAGTGAGTGAATGTGGGGTGGGGGGTTCATCAGTTGGCTATGTAACAACAAGCCTGACCCCAGGGTGTACATGTTTACAGGTGGTTAGAATGCCCTTCTAAGTTTGATGACATCAACAGGGATACTAGATTGCATTGAGAGGATGGGACCTTAACATTTCACTATGGTAAAATATAGCCTCACACCAGGGACTGGACAGCCCACACACACACACACACACACACACACACACACACACACACACACACACACACACACACACACACACACACACACACACTGTGGCATTCACAAAGATATACACCTATGTCACACACATACAGACACTTGACATGTGTGAGATTCAACCACCTGCCTGTGCCTTTCTTTCTACACTTCACTCTGTACTGATGTCTAACACAGTGTTCAGGAGATTGAAAAACATTTGGGATGTATTCCCCACCATACGTGACATATATGGACACACACACACACCCACACGTGCCAGTACTGTGAATCAAACACCTCCCTATCTCATGATGATAGGTATTACAGAGTTACAGCACTATCGCATGCACTACAAAGCATACTGACTCTTTCTTTTGCCACCTGTGCTGATATATGCATAATATATGCACAGGGGAGGTGTTACTGTTACAGGTGTCAAGAGGTTTGCTTTCAGTGTCACCCTTACTGCTTTCTACGTTGAGTGTCTTCCACTTCAATTAACAGAACCATAGCTTAGAAGTTACATAGGTTTTTGTAGGAATGGTTGTAACACACCTGTGAGCTGTCTTCAGTAATCATTCATCTGCAAAGTAGCTCCACAACTTAGTAGTGATGTCCAACCATCTGTCCATACCTAAAGTACAGCTTACTGTACTTTGAGCATATTACCATATACAGTTGGCAATGTTGATGCTGCATTGCAACAGCATGATGTACTAAGACAACAGTCACCTTCAAACATCAGACACTGCACACGCATGGAATCTAAACATGCATCAATACATGTACACATTTGTAGTCTCCATTAGTAAGTGGACTAGCAGGTCAAGAGGATGCATTCCACACCTTCCCCACACCATGTGTGAAACCTAGATGAGCATTAAACCATAATGGATGTTTTATTCATGTACTGGTAGGACACACAACCACCTTCACTGAATAGCCAAGTGTATATTCATGCCAACAGCACATATCAGCAAGACACACACAGCAATATTCCATGTCATGATCCCACAAACTGTTACTTGACAGTTCCACGGTGAAGCCAGGGCACTATAATGGTCAACAGTGAGCACTTCATATATGCCACACACACCTCATGATTACTGGAAGAGTGCCAGCAATGTGCTCTGTTTGAGCTAGACATTACACTCATTCAAGCATGTGCGAGGTCTGTGGCTTGTAAACATCTCACCCAGCACATTCTGGCCATTGTGGTAATAAGGTTAATGTCCAGACAGCACACAGCATGCATGGCTTGCAATTGTTGACTTGGGGTATATGTAGGAGCTGTGGGCACACATGGCTGTACATGTCATGGACATACCACCTGTAACTACTCAGGAACATACAGAGCATAGCTGTATTTCCCTGAGTCTGTCAATACAGGCTATGTGTGTAGGTCCTATGATCCTGTTATTTGGGTATGTTTGTAGGCATTGCATTAGGTGGACATGTCTAATTACATACATGCCACATGGGTTGTTGCATGATATGATAGGTGTCATGGGTGACCAGTAGAGAGGGAATATTACCTCTGTCAACATAGATATCAAACCTTATGTACTGTTATCATTCAGCAGCCATGGACCTATCTGCCATGTGCATGTGTGCAATGAATGTAGCCACCTGTATGT
>NC_056747.1:1225744006-1225761506 GCF_019279795.1 Protopterus annectens | reverse complement strand
GCTGCTGTATTCAAGAAAGTTGTTTCTGGAAGTTTTTTGACAGTGGATGGATGATTCTAATGTGTTAGAGGAGGGATAGATGCTAATGACAGTGTCCAGGAAGTTAATGGAAGTGCCTTTGCCAGAGATAGTGAAATCCAAGTAACTGATGCTGTTCATAAGCTCAGTTATGAAAGAAGACAAATCATTTTGTGTTCCTTCCCACACAAAAAAAATGTCATCTATGTAACGCCTGTAAAGGCGTACCGACAGAAAGCCAGGAAGTTGTATTAGAGTCTCATATTCCCATGTACTCAATACGAGATTACCAAAGGAGGGGGCCATTTTTGACCCCATTGCAACTCCTTGTACCTGTTTGTAGATCTTTTGGTTGAAGTGGAAGAAATTATTATTAAGAACCACTTTAACAAGTTCACAAATTGTGTTAACTTTGGCTGTGGAGAAGCCAGCGTACTTGGAGAGAAAGAGTCTAACAGCTTCCATTCCTTCTTGATGTGGGATGTTGGTATATAGCATCACAACATCGAGGGTAACTAGCAGGCATTTGGTGGTATTAATGTTTGCTTTGTAAAGATGGTTTAAGAAATCCCAAGAATCCTTGAGATAAAATTTGGTCGCCTGTACTACAGGGTTAAGGATGGTATCAAGGTATTCTGATATCTTCTCAGTCTTAATACGTTGGTTGGAAATGACAAATCTGAAAGGGGGGTTTACTTTGTTTTTGTGCACTTTAGGGATGCTGAACATTTTCCCTAAGCTAGGGTTAGGGACAAGCATGTAAACATATTCATCTAAAGAGATGTATTCTGATAGTTCGAGTTTTTTCAAAATAGAATCAATTTTATTGAATTGTCTGTTTACTTTGTCAGTGTTCGTGGCTATAAAGAAGGACTCATCAGTAAGTTTGGCTTCAATTTTATGAATGTATTCATCTTGTGACATGAGCACCGTTCCAGTGCCCTTATCGGCTTTCATTATTCTTAGTGTAAGATCATGTTTAAGATCCTGTAAAAAACTAATTTCATTGGTGGTTAAATTGAACCATTTGAAATCATTATGTTGGTTCAGAACCTGTCTGATATCATGTTCACATACTTTCATGAAGGTGTGAACTGCTTGATTTAAAGTAGGGTTGAACAGACTCTTGTTTTTCACAGTGGGGTGGTGATTATGACTGTAATCTGAGTCTGAATCTGATTGTTCACTTTCTTTATTGCTATGGTTGTGATGCCAGATCTTCAGGTTGAGTTTTCTTGTGAAAAGTCTGAGTTCAAGTAACACACCTGTAATGCTGGCTCTCTTCCCTGGGATGAACATGAAACCTTTGCTAAATAACTGCATGTGTGCTTCTGAGAAAGTTCTATTAGTTAAATTAAAAACTGGGCACGAGAGAAACTCTAGTTTGATGGTGCTGTCATTAGTTGTTAAATCCTGCGATGGCTCCTGGTTCTCATGGGTGTCCCCATGGGAACATGTCTGCGTCCTCTGATTCTCTCTCTCCTCCTTCGGCCAAATCTGTTCTGAGTCCTCGGTGTGTTCCTCTATATATATATATATATATATATATATATATATATATATATATATATATATATATATATATATATATATATATATATATGTTTGTGTGTGTGTGTGTGTGTGTATATCCCATAGGTGCATATATGTATTTAGTTATGACAGTTGTACAGATCTAGACTTGTCTATGTTGTTTCACAGAGTACAGTACATTCAAGGGTACTTTACATATGTACACAAAGTGACTGTCCCATTTGTTTTCAGTACTGTGGAATACCTGTAGTAAGATGTGTATTATTAAAAACATGAAACATGTATACAACCCAGATGGCTTAGTGGTAAGTCCAGTGACCTTGGTGTGCATGGTCCAGGGTTCAAGACCTGCAAGGCTTGTTGATAATGTAATTTAGGACTGAATAAGACACTTTTATGCAGCTGTAAGCGGGTGTAAATGTGTTTCGCGACAGTAAGCAGCGGGTACACACAGGTACAAGACATGTACAACTCACAGTACACTTGAAATGCCCTTCTTTGGCAATCCTGCTGATGTCACCCACCTAGAAATACACCTCTGGGACTGCTGTAACCCAGTAATCTCTGTAGCGCTTCCTGTAACAGCGTAATGCTGTAGTGTGATAAACTATTTTTGTAGGTGTTCTAATCCCACACATGCTAACTGTGTGTGTGTCTGTCTGCCTGATAAGGGAACAATGCTTTTTAGAGTACGCACACTCCTTACGATTCACATACTCACCTTTGGCAGTCCTGCTGATGTCACCTACCTAGGAATATACCTCTGTGACTACTGTAACCCAGTAATATCTGTAGCACATCCTGTAACTGCATAATGCTGTAGTGTGATAAACTAGTTTGGTAGGTGTTCTAATCCCAGACATGCTAACTGTGTGTGTCTGTCTGCCTGAGAAGGGAACAATGCTTTTTAGAGTATGCACACTCCTTATGATTCACATACTCACCTTTGGCAATCCTGCTGATGTCACCCACCTAGGAATACACCTCTGTGACTGCTGTAACCCAGTAATCTCTGTAGCATGTCCTGTAACTGCATAATGCTGTAGTGTGATAAACTAGTTTGTTAGGTGTTCTAATCACAGACATGCCAACTGTGTGTGTGTGTGCCTGCCTGAGAAGGGAACAATGCTTTTTAGAGTTTGCACACTCCTTACAATTCACATACTCACCTTTGGCAATCCTGCTGATGTCACCCGCCTAGGAATACACCTCTGGGACTGCTGTAACCCAGTAATCTCTGTAGCGCATCCTGTAACTGTGTAATGCTGTAGTGTGATAAACTAGTTTGGTAGGTGTTCTCGTCCCAGACGTGGTGTGTGTGTGTGTGTGTGTGTGTGTGTGTGTGTGTGTGTGTGTGCCTGCACCTGCACCTGCGCCTGCCTGAGAAGGGAACAATGCTTTTTAGAGTATGCACACTCCTTACGATTCACATACTCACCTTTGGCAATCCTGCTGATATCACCCACCTACAAATACACCTCTGGGACTGCTGTAACCCAGTAATCTTTGTAGCGCATCCTGTAACTGCATACAGCTGGAGTGTGATTTAGAACTGTGGTAGGGATCTATCCACAGTTATGGCAGTTATGTATATTTTCTGCATTATACCCGACTCACTTGCAGGACATTTACAATGCCCTACTTTGGTACTCCTGCTGATGTCATACCTTGTAAAATACACCTCTGGGGAACGAGTTCCCTAGTAATCCTCATGGTGCATCCTATAACATCTCCATGCAGTAGTGTGATATAGATCTTGGTCATGGGTTCTATACCCACACATGTCAGTTGTGTGTGTCTCACTGTCTGTTTTGTGAACAATGCATTTTGGGCTACTCACTTGCAGGAAATCTGAAATGCCCTAATTTGGTAAACCTGCTGATGTCATGCCTTGTGAAATACACTGTTGGGGATGGAGTAGCCCAGTAATCTCTGTAGCGCATGCTATAACTGCGTAATGCTGTAGTGTGATAAACTAGTTAGGTAGGAGTTCTATTCCAAGACATGGCAGGTGTGTGTGTGTGTGTTTGACAGTCAGAGCCTGTGTGGAGGTGGCTGTGAATGTCTAACCACTGGACATGTTTAGGAATGGGTTTTGTAGTTTTCCTATATGGTGGCCATATTATATGTCACAATGTCCACCTCATGAGGTTTACAGATTTCAATCAGCCAAGAGACTGGGTTGGCAAGCCATACTCCTACATCTGGCAAAAGGCCTGGTGAACACAGTAAGCAACCCTACTATTACTCAGAATACGGTCTGAACCCATGTGTCATACAAAAACACACTTGCCTAGAATATCCTGCTATGTTGCTAGTACCCTGCACATTGTTGACAGATAGTAGGCATGGTGTGATTGCAGTGGGCCACAGAGGGCATGGCACCCTGTCCAACAGTACAATAGGCACATAATTGCGGACAATGTGCATTCACTATGTTCCCCACTGGACTCCTGCAACATATGTGGTGCCATCAAATGTGATCCACAAAGGACATACAATGCCTTACACACATGCCCTGTATGGACAGATGCCACTGACACCAGGGAATACCTGTATCATGCTATCATTGCAGGTGCAGGGTCAACCTGTTGTCTATTAGCAGGTCCTGCCACACCAGGCCAGTATTGGCACATCTGATGATAACAGTCAGTGTACACAACATGTGCCAGGCAAACCAGGTACACTTAAACATGTCACTGTACATTATTGTGGGATGTGCACATCCCATGCATTGTCCATATCAAGGACTATCAAACACAGACATTGCATGCATTGCAAAGCAATGGCCACACACAGTGGTAACCAGGATGACAGGACAGGTCATACAATACCCATCTGTGTGGGACATTGCAGACACTACACCCCGGAACCACACTGTAGACCATTGTCAGGTGGCCTGATGCCAAAGATTACCCCTTACCCTGCCTTGTACAACCATCTTGCACAGCCAACCATTACACACCCATGAAGCAATGCACACATGCATGTCAGTACTGGCACCTTGTGTCTCCATGTGGGGTATGATGTTCCCAACCATAGTTATACCCAGTATAACTCCCATTGGCATACTGACTGATGTCAGACATGTTCACATGCCCTAGCCCATAGAACCTCAGGATATCCCCTGTGGTGCATGTAATACCTGTGCATTACAGCAGTGTGGCAAACTTAGTAGTTAGGAATTGTATTTGTGAGCCTGCCAAAGTGTGTCAATGTGTCTGGGTCCCTTAGAGAGTGTGGTTGTGTTGACAATGACATTTGTTCATGTGGACAGCCATGTGTGCTACACCTAATGTATGTCTACTATATCTCTGTTGCAGATGTCGCTCACCAGCACACATATATGTTCTTACAGCACACCAACATGTCAGCTATGTGGCACATGGAGTAACTGCATGCACTTGTAATAGTAATGGCTAGTCAGGCAGGAGTTTGAACCCCTATACTGGTAGGTGTGTGACAGATGATGCTTAAGTTTTTGTCTCCCATCCCTTCTCTGATGTACTTTGCCTCTGTCTGTCCTTCCCACACACTCTCTGGTGGATGTGGAGTTGTACACCTGCTCAGCAGCAGCTTGTGTTTTGTAAATGATGGTCATGATCAGGCAATGGCCTCTGCACCTATTGCAGTCCTCCTCTAGCTGATTGCATGTGGAACAGCTGTGGTGACATTCCCATAGCCAATTGCATGGAAACACAGTACAATATCTAGGAACATCATGTCGGTGTTTGCCCATGACAGTTGCTGTGAGTGGAACCTGGATCTGTTGTTTGGTAAACAGTATCACAGATGATATTCGGATATTCCTCAAACAATATACACAGTGGAAAATAGCCTAAAGACAGGAGGGTGATGTGCTAGACATGACTACAGCATGTAAGTGTAGCTATGCTTCATTGAGACTAATGCCATTTTAACAGGTTATGTGTGGTAATGGCTAGTCTGCATGTTTTAATAACTGACAAGACAGTGCTCTGATTGTGAGGAAACCCCCATCTGTAGGGTCATCTGTGGAGTGGTCAGTGTGTGGAACCATTTATTTCTTGTGTTACTCACAGAACACACATCTGTGAACTGCAGAAGCATAGTGTGAGGATTGCAGTCAGTACATGGTGATAGTGATATGAGTTACTGCCATCGCATCCCTGATTGGACATACGTCACATGAAACAGTGGTATGACAGTCACTGTCTGAGGTTATAACAGTGACATGCCAATAATGGGCCACTGTTCATAGCTGCCATCACAAGTCATCTACGCTTTGTACAGATGTCATGCAGTATATATGCATGTGTTGTGCTCCCTCTGCAAATGTATGACATCTGTTGTGTTGAGTTGATGATCATATCTATGCATGCTGTTATAAGTAATCCTGAATGCTGTTGACTATTACTTAGCCATATCTGTGTTAAAACTGCAACACCATAGGCTGTATGGGATTGGAGGTTCTGACTGAGCCACCTGTCCCAATTCAGCTGGCCATGGCACCAGCACGTCTGGGGCCCAGCCTTGGACCTCCACCTCTGTTGGCTCTGCACCACCTTCTGGTGAAACCACCACTGAAGATGGGGCTTGTCCCCCCCTGGGAGCAGGTCCAGACAGGAACTTGTCAGCCATTGTATAGTCCAGGACATGGTGCGCAGGGGGCTCAATAAGGGGTCTCAAGGCCAGATACGCCAGCTCGAGGGCAGAGTGTCACATTTAGAGAGTGAGCCTGCCCCTCCTAGACAGCCGCCAGCACAGTCACCTTTGTGGCTGTGACGGTGCAGCGGTGGCTGTCCATGGGTGGAGACCTCCGTCCCACTGTTTCCATTTGGGGGCTCATGAGCTTGTGACTGCCAAAAACCCCTCCCCGTCCAAGGTGTATTCCCCCACATGTCATATACTGCCCCTGTATGCTGTCTTGTCTATCACCCTACCCAACCTATCCTCCACAAGCATACCTACTCTCCTTCACCAACATTCCCCTCTCACCTTACGAAAATGGAAACAAAAGGCCAATCTGTTCCCAGAACAACATTTTCCCCATATATAGCTGTCCATTTCACACACGTTTCCACTGGACACATGTAACCTTTTTAATTTGCATCACAACATACTACTGTTATCCTCACCCCTCTCTGAGGCACACGATCCTGGTATGCACATGACTCCTAAAGGTTCCAGGTACACATGATGCAGATGACCCCATTGTTGACACGACACTACAGGTCCCTCTATGGTTACCCCATTTAACTTTGTAGTGATGATGATGTTGCACACAGCACCTTGCGAGAATACTGTTTTCACATCATGATTGGACAGGAACTGTTTTGTTAATGTAAATAAAATGCACAAAGTAATGTATTTGGCCAATGTACAAATATTTGCGTGTATTAATGACACATGTCTGTCTGAGGGAGTCTTGATATTACATAGGACAACACCACTACATAATACAGGAGTTGCGGGTGTTTCCCTTTTCATTCTTTTTTAATGCTTTGTTGTCACATGGTATGTTCTTGATATCTATATCTATATATATATATATATATATATATATATATATATATATATGTATGTATGTATCTATATCTGGACATAAACACACACACACACATACATCTACATGATGGAATACATTTCCTATACTGATGAATGACTGTGCTGGATGATATGTTTGTGATAACATCTGATGTCTGTATATCTGCCATGGTTTAGTGGTAAATCACATTGGCTGTGGTGTGCATGGTCCTGGTTTCGAGCCTTGCAGAGGATGTTTATTTTGTTGCTAGGCAGAACAAGGGCCGTTGGATACGGAGTAATTAAGGCACTTTTAAGCAGTTGTGAGCGGGTGTGCGCGGGTTTGCGTGACAGTAAGCAGTGGTTACTTTTGGTTACAGTTCTTTACACTCAGTTACCTCCTTGATTGCTTAACCTGTGTAGGCAGTGCTTACCCCCGCACAAACAGGCTGAAACCAGCTCACTGCTGCTTAAAGGTGCTTACTCCCGCTTACCCCCGTGCTAATTTCTTTAAAAGAAAAGAAAAAAGGGGTGATAGGGAAGTGGTGAAAAGGGGCACAAAGAGGAAAAGACAGTAGGCAAGGTATCTAGGGATGTGCAGGAAGGGTGTAGGGAAGGTCCATAGCTGTCCATTTCTTCTACAGCAATGGCTGTGCATATGCAATAAATTCGGCGGTACATTTGGACACTCACAACCCTGAGAGAGGGGTGAGAACAATAATAGTATGTTGTGATGCCAATTAGAAACATTTACATGTATCCAGTGGACATGTGTGTGAAATGGACAGCTATGTATGGGGAGTGCTTTTTTTGCAGGAACAGATTGCCCTTTTTTTCTTTTATTTTAGGTGCGAGTGGGATGTTGGGGAAGGCGAGTAGGTATGATCAGGGAGGATAGGTTGGGTAGGATGACAGACAAGACAAACAAGACATGTACAGGGGCGGTATATAACACAAGTGGGGGGAAACACCTTGGATGGGGAGGGGTGTTTGGAAGTCGCAAGCCCATGAGCCCACAAATGGATACAGTGGGACTAAGGTCCCCACCCATGGGCAGTCACCACTGCACCTTCACAGCCCAGAAGATGGCTGTGCTGGGGGCTGTGTAGGAGGGGCAGGCTCACCCTCTAGTTGCGTCACTCAGCCCTCAAGCTGGCATAGGCGGTCTTGAATCTCCCTGTCAATCTCCCTACGCACCACTGCCCAGACCGTACCACAGGTGACAGGTTCCTGTCTTCTCCCTCTCCCAGGGGGGGATTCGAGACCCATCCCCTGTGGCGGTTCCACCCAAAGGTGGTGCAGGGCCAACAGACGAGGAGGTCCCAGGCTGGGCCCCAGATGTGCTGGTGACTGGTGCCATGGCCAGCTGAGGTGGGACAGGTGGGTCAGCTGGGACCAGCCTTCCCATACGAGCTATGTTGTAGCATGTTTAAGGCAGGTATGGGTTAGTAATAGTCAACATCATTCACGATTAGTTATAACAGCATGCATAGGTATTCCCATTACCCAGGGCAAAATATATAACATAGTTGCAGAGCAGGCAGAACACATGCATATAATGGTAAACAGTGGCCATTACAACAACATGCAGGTTTCATTGATGGCAACAGGACACCAATATGGGAGTGTTTTTACATGGCATATGCATAGAAACAGATGTCAATATTTATAAACCAATAGGACATATGTCCCAACAAAGGTTAGGACTGTAGACATACCAAATGAGTTGTGTAAATCAGTTATTTTTGCACCTATGATAGGGGTGAGAGAGAGAGAGTTCAATTAACAACTAATAAATCCATGTAGTTTTCACAACATTCGTAGTCACTGCAGTGCTCTGTCCCTTACATGTATTATTACACTACCGAATGGCGTTATATTGTACAATAGTATGTTTGTAGATTAGTATGTATGGGACCTGTGTCTTACGTACAGGCTTGACAAGATACAGGTGTTAATGCAACATGTTTTGAGACTGCTGACTGCTGTCATACACTTTGGGTGAGATGCTGGGATGACAGGTATGTTTGCATGTACATTCTCTGACTATGTACAAGTCTATCAGTTATATGTCATTTACAGCTGCCTACATTTCTTGGATCATCACACTAATTTGTCAGGGGAACAGGGCAGGGACCTACCGGACTGCCGCCCACCCACCTAGACAAAAAACAAAAAAAAGTCTGTGAAACACAAAATCCATTCAGACTGCCTTTATCGGCAGTCCGAATGCAGAGACATAGGTACCCAGCAACCTGCGCTATAGGATACCCAGAAATCTATGCGGTCATGCGGTCGATGACTGCACAGAACAGAGGGGCTCCAGACTGCTTCCCTTGGAGGAAGGGCCAATGAGGAGTTAGCTGAGAGCTATCTCTCAGCTCTCATGGGGATTTCGCTGTGCGGGCGGCTGGATTATATGGCTTCCCTGCAGGTCGGTCGCTGGCTTCGGAAATGTGTGTGTGTGTGTGTGTGTGTGTGTGTGTGTGTGTGTGTGTGTGTGTGTGAAATGCCCCAGTTAACAAATGGTGGTGGGTAGAGATACTCAGGCTTGAACCCTGTACCTTGTATGGTGGTGTTAAGGACCTGAATTCCCTACCCACCACCATTTGTAAAAAAAATTGCAGATTTTTGCCTCATATTTTATCTGATCTGTTCCTCATAATATCTGTGGTTTCTAAATATTGCAATGCTTGATATTTGATGGTACACTGGTAGCATTGTTGCTTTACAGCTGCAGGTTCTTGGGTTTGATTCTTGGCTGGGGTGCTTTCTGTGTGGGGTCTGCATCTTCTCCCTGTGTTTGTGTGGGTTTGCTTTTGTGTCCTCCCATGTTATAAAGACATGTCTGCATTATTTCTTCATGGGCCTCTGCTGAAAATAGTTTTTTTGTTCCAAGTCAGATTGTCCTGATTAACAAATGTTAAATAAAATTGACAGGCATTTGAATTTCAGACTTCAGGTTTATGAATGTTTAATTCCTTACATATATTTGATGGTGCAGTAGTAGCATTGTTGCTTCACAGCTATAGGTTTTCTGGTTTGATTCTTGGCTGGGGTGCCTTCTGTGTGGAGTCTGCATCTCATCCCTGTGTTTGTGTGGATTTGTTCTGGTGTCCTGCCATTTTACAAAGACGTGTCTGCAGTATTTCTCCCTTGTCCTCTGCTGAAAATTGTTTTTGTTCCATCAGAAGTAAAATTGACAGGCATTTGAATTTCAGACTTCATATTCTTCAGAAAATACATAGTAAGCTATGGTGAGAACTGAATTCATTAAATGATAGCCATTTAAGTTTCAGTCTTCCTCTCTTTCACAAAGCAGCTGATTTGGCGTAGTGGTATGTTGCTCTAGCTGTTTTCCACAGGGACCTTGGCAGTAAAATGTATGGTGGTAACACAGCATTTTTCTTTCACAAAGCAGGTGATTTGGCATAGTGGTATGTTGCTCTGACTCTTTTGCACAGGGACCTTGGCAGTAAAATGTATGGTGGTAACACTGCATTTTATTCTAGCAACTTTTCCAAGATTATACAAGCAATGTTTAATGTGTCCCTGGTTTTTGGCCGTTTGACCCCCCCCCCCAATAAATTTGGCTTTTTCCAGATTTCTTGTGCTGCGAAGTTGGGATGCAGTTGAGTATTGAGTAGATTTTACAAGGAGCTGAGAGCTGCAGGGGAAGAGAAGTTTAGTGCTGTTTATACTAAGTCAGCTTGCATTGTTAAAAGGACAACAGGTTGTGTACTTGCTTTTGATGCAGAAGGTTGTTAGTTCTACTCCCACAAGGGGTGAATGCTGCCATACTGAAAAACTTAAGATACTAACTATGAGCCTGTTATCAGTTTGCCATCCATTTCCTATTGCAATATTACTAGCTTATTTTTAATGTAATATAGGCAATTTATTCCTCAGGGGCATCAGACACTTTATTTTTCGATGAAACCATGAAATATAAAGGTGTTTGCTAGCAGCAACCTCTTCATTAGTTACAGATTTATTTAATGTGGAATTATTTAGATGAATTTTTTTACTTCTTCAGAGATTGTGCATATTTACTGATAATGGTGGACTGTAGAATTGTGCATATTTACTGATAATGGTGGACTGTAGACGTTTGAGTAGACTTTTATGATTGAAATGTTCTGAATTGGGCAGTTTTGTCATTATTGGTGCATATGTTTTGTTTCATTGTTTACTGGAAAAATGTTCAAAACAATAGGAAGGTGTATCAAAGAGCATATGCATGTTTCATATGCAAGGGGCCTATGATTTGAAAACAGCCCAGAATTAATCTTTATCTTCCACTGGTAAAATGTATTTTCTTTGAATGTGGGTTTCAATGCTGTTTCAATGAATGTGAGTTTCAAGGGCAGAGAAGTTTTAATGCTAAGTTTGTTTAGCAGATGTCTTAGTGTTTGTGCTGTAAAATGCAAAATAAAACTTTCAAATGAAGTCCAAATCATCATAGAAGTAAATCAGTATGCACATTAGTGTTTATGGTAAATGGAGTGAAATAGCCAAGTAATGGATCATTGGAATGGCTGCAGGGGGAGGCTCCATTTGACCATGATTTTGTGAGGGGGAAGGGCAGCAAACTTAGCCCCAGCTGAACTATACCTCCCAACTGTCCAGATTTTCAAAGAATGAATAGATTTTTGCTTCTTATTTTTGGTTTGTTCCTCATAAAATTTGTGGTTTTCTGGCAAATCATTTAGGAATTAAGTCACTAAACAATGACACACTGAATTTCAGACTTCATAACCTTCAGAAAAATGCATGCTAAAGTAAGACCTGTTGTTCTATCAACTGTCTCAGTTTATACAAGAGCAATTTTTAGTACTGTTTATATGTTCCCCCAATATATTTGGCCTTGTCCAAATTTATTGCATTAACAGGTTGAGAGGTACATGCAAATAAATTGCTTTATAGAATTAGGCATAGCCAAACCTCTCAACTGTCCATGATTTTGGCTCAAAATGTTGCTCTTCCCCTAATAATCCCTTTGCAAAGTAGCAATTTTGGAAGAAAACATGGAGGGTTTACAATTAAGAAATAACTGTAATAATTAGAGTTATAGATTACTTTTATTTCAGAAATGCGTGTAGATTCTTTTATTTTGTCAGCTGCTCAAGTTAGCAGTACTAATATTAAAGTGTCCCTTCTTTGACAGGTTCCCAGCTGTATTGTGTGGCTATTTTATATTTTTACATCACATTTTTGGTCCATTTTTCATAAAATTGTGTTTTTTTGGCAAATTAGTGACAAATCATTAAAGACTGAAGTTAGAAAATAATGACAGACATTTGAGTTTCAGATTTCATACCATTCAGAAAATTCATACTAATGCAAGACCTATTCTATTATCGTTCTAAGTTTATAAGAGCAATATTTTAAAAATTGTCCTTATTTTTGGGCCTTTGTCCCACTTCTTTGTATGGCTTTGTCCAGATTTCTTGCTCTGAGGTTGAGAGGTATGACAAATGTCAGGGTCATCACAGTCAGCCAGAGACATTTCAAATTGTGACATACTTGTTGCACTCCACTCCCCCCATGTAGTGACTCTGGATGTGTCGAAGCAAGGCAAGGAGTAGTTATGTAGTGTAAATGTGCAGAGTACCACCCCCCCCATCCAAGGTAGACACAAGTACTAGAGTGGCTTTTCATCTGTCCTTGATTTTTGCAGAATGGTCTGGTTTCTGTCATTTTTTGATTTATGCTTATTACTCAAAGTGCCTGTTGCTCTGTGTTTAAGTAGCAATACTTTAATGATCATCGGGTAAGCTTGGCTGAGATTGTAAGATGCAAGTAAGCTTTAATAAGCATACTGTTGAAGAATTGTCAACATTGAAAGCCTTTCTTTTGTTACCATGTAGAGAATACTTAACTAGATAATGTATAAGCCTTGGGTATTGAAATGCATATGACAGTATTTGTAATAAGGGACAGGATTACATTATTTTTAGAAGCTCATTACACTTGGAGACTTCCAGTCATCTCTGCAGGCTTTACCCGTAAACTAAACAGAATGCCAATCGTGTGGTCCATAACCTGTACAGTAATCCTTTTAAGCAATGTATCTTGAGCTTATTTCTTGTTTGCTTTTCATTTTTTACTTTGATCATGTTTTCCCTATGAAACAAGTAGATAGTTGTCAGGCAGCAGGTCTTTTTTTGGATAAGGAACATTTTTACAAGTGGGGGCATCAGAGATTTCTACTTTCAGCATGTTACTTGGTACTTTAATAAAGCTGAATATAAATTAGAACTGCAGTGCAAGAAGTGGTTTGAGTTTGAGTGCTGCTTGTTTTTCTTATACTTGATTTTGACTGGCATTCCATTAATGTATTTAAAAAAGTAATTTATTTTTTCATGCCTCACAACCTTTTTGTTTCCATCTAGATATTAAGAAAGCTGTCATGCAGCCAATGCATTGAAATATTTTTATTCTTCTACACTTCATTTTGTCTTAATTGGACTCTCATAATGACAGTTTGGCACCCACAGCAGTGTATTTAGTTAGTTTTTGTGGTTTTGAGCATAGCTCCTCCCCTTTCTAATTGGCCACACCCCTTCCCATTGACCTCACCCATTCAGCTGTCTCCTGCAGCCCCCCTTTGATTTGAAGTCACCAGCCGCCACTGGAACAGGGCAAAAGGAAGGTGATGTGGGCCATTTATCAGGACATACTGGGCAGAGTGGAACAGTTGAGGGGTATGAATATGCATACCACTTTCTATTTGAGCATTCTAGCATAATCTGTACAGTTGTTAAGTGTATATATACATACGGCTTTCTCACTGAACATTCTAACAAACTGTGTGCAGTTGTGTGGAATGATTATGTATACAACTCACTGGCGCTCCTGGGATCCAAAGCCCTGCTGTGTGTGACAAAAGCATTACAGTTAATATCACTGTACACTATGCTATCAGGCAATTGTTGTGAGGCTTTGCAATGTATTTCGTCTAATATGACTGACCTGTTTGCACTTCTGACATTGTTATACAGCACTTCATACACATTTTATCTGCATACCACAGTGTGGGTAACACTGCTCACTACAACAGTATTATTTAATAACTGCAACAGTACAACAACATATGACTGCAGAGTAAACAGAAGCAATGCAGGGGTTACACCTTTATTCACAGCATATTACACAATTCTGTATACTGGTACAGCACTTTCTGAGGCTCTCACATTTATTTTTTATGACAGTACATGCAGGCTATTTACTAACCTGCCTCGCGACGCATCCTTTGCAGCCTAGCATCATAGGCTTGCTGGTTCACAGCACACTCATCTGCAGCTTACCTATCCATAGTATACACAAGCTAGGCAATTATTAACTACGTAGTGGAAGGAGTACTTACTCAGTTCTGGGGCATTCTGCATCTGCCTTGCTTCCTGGATCCACTGTTCCAGGACATCCCCCCTCTGCCGCTTCAGGTCTGCATGATGGTGCCTGACCTGCTCACCAGTCCGGGGGATACCTGTGGCGCTAGTGAGGTCACGGGCGAGACTGTCCCAGGCCTCCGTTTTGTACTGCGAGCCCTGGTACTGGCCCTGCAGTAGTCTCCTGTCATGGTGATTTACCAGGAGCCAGACCATGAATTTGGACTCCTGGATGTCCCAGCGCTGTGCTCTAAAGTGAGTGCCTTCTCCCACTCCAGCCATTCTGCCTGCAGGGGGATGCTACAACCAGTTATGAGCCATATTCCCGCCTCTTCGGTTTAAGTAGGGCCTGATTCCCATACTTTTCCATAATTGACCTGTTCCAAAAAGGCTAAGCTATGGGCACACCTGCTTACTTCAGGTTGGCACTGCTTAAAGAGGTGTACTTGTGGACATATTGTATTGGCTTCCCTACACATTGCTTACAATTACTTAGTTGGGCTGTGCTGCGGTTAGCATTGCTTATTGGTTATCCAGCATTATATTTGCCTTTTGTCAATGACGTCTTGCTTATAACAGGTTATATATGTGTCTGGTATCTGTCATTCATGTGTACATACACTGTATGGGATCCTGGGGACTTTATATCTTTATTACAGTGACACATCAACTCTATGTTTACTGTAGTACTCCAGTTCACATATTTATAGTCTGTGGCAGGTTATAGCACATTACACTGTACATAGATTCAGTTCACATATTTGATTTGATTTCCCTGTTGTGAGGATTAGTTTGCTGATACCTCCTTTAGATGTATTGCTATCATGGTGTAGTGGATTACTACTATGACTGTGATGTACAGGGTCCAGAGTTCTAGCTTTGCAGAGGCTGGTTATTTTGTTGCTGGCCAGAACACGAGCTGTTGGGTACAGAGTGATTAAGGCACTTTAAAGCAGTTGTGAGCAGGTGTGCACGGGTTTGTGCGGAGCTAAGCAATGCTAACCTCTGGATACAGTTTCTTACACTCAGTTAGCCTCTACATTGGTTCATCAGTGTGATACTCGCATACCGGCACCCAAACAGGTTTACACCCACTTGCTCCTGCACTTGCAAATGCACTGCATTTGGTGTTTGCATCTGGCACTCACACCCCTGGGTGGGGATGAGGACTACGATAATACTTTCTGATGCCTGTTACATTGGCTTACATGCCTACAGTGGGGTGCTGCGACCATGTGTTTGTAGGTGTTGTGTAGTGGGTTATGCAACGACACATATGGTCATACCGTACTTAGCCATTTAAACTGGACTGTGCTGCGGTGGGACCCATATTGGGAATAGCTGCCCATTAGGCGTAAGCATACTGGTCGACTGTACGGAATCCGCGGCCTGGCCAGAGTTTGCTTCATACTATTGGTGTGTTCCTCTTACAATCTGCACCTGTCTGGCAAATACCTGGGAACTGACACCATTAAATACAGACAAGTAATTGGGTTTAGGACCCCACATCCTTCAGCCGAGTCATGCTAATGCATACCTATTATTCTAGCAGTTTTCTAAGGTTGTAAGTGGAATATGTGTGTTCTGTCCCTATCAGACCTCTCAAACAAGTGGGGACAAATTTCAACTGAATCAGGGACAAGTCAAAAAACACTCAGGGACAATCAGGGACACTTTTAAAATATTAGTGCTATTAACTTGAAACATTGACAGAATCAGAGCATGTGAATTAATACACATGTTCTGAAGTAAAAGGAGTTTATAACACTTAATTATTGTCATTATTCATTAAGTGTAATTCACCACCTTTCATCCAAAAGTCACTAGTTTTAGTAGGGATTAAGAGGGACAGAGTTAAAATTTGAGTCAAACTCAGGGATGTCCCTGAAAATCCCGGACAGTTGAGAGGTATGGTCCCTATTTGTTCCCCCAACGGTTTATGTCCTGTCCAGTGGATTTGTTCTTAGGGGTTGAGAGGTATGGGCGTATGCTCTGCCCATTTCGGAATATTACTTACATCCCCAGGGCGGTCCTAATACAACTGCGCCAGCCAACACCTGCACGCCTAGGCCCATAATTGCATACCCATAGTTCCCCTACCTGCACCTCCTCTACAGCAGTCATCCTTACTGTGGGTGCAGGTGGAGTCTAACCACACCACTACACACTACCCACTCTCCGCGTGTCAGGACCCATGTTTTACGTTGTGTCGACCCATGGGTTATCAGGCTTGCACAACCAACTGGTCCGTGTACGTCTACAGCCTGGTTTGATGACTCATGACAGGAACTGACTCCAATGATCAGTAATTTTTGGAGTGTTCCACAAGGGACATTTATGTCTTTGTTTCAAGATTAGACCTGGCAGGTCTCTCCCACTAGTAGTATCCTGCCAGTGGTCTGGGAAGAAGTGGTGTGTTTACTTTTATTGTGTATCTGTATGTTTCACCAGTCTAGCTGGGGGGGGGGGTTAATGCTACGTGTTACATGTTTGTTGATTGGACCCCTCAACCCCATATGCACGGCTTGTGAACATATGTAATTTGTAACTGCTGTATCATATCCAAGCTATATACATTATATTTGCACACACACACACACACACACACACACACACACACACACACACACACACACACACACACACATATATATATATATATATATATATATATATATATATATATATATACATATATATACATTACTATATACAGATATATCTGTATATGTATGCATACATGTATATATTTATATATTGCTGTCTATATATATCTAATGACATATGGGTGTATGGGTGTCTGCATATGTATATATCTATATGTGGGTATGTATATGTATTCTGTCTCTGTATGTATACATTTGTACTACGGAGAGAGAGAGGTATATCTCCATGTAGCTATGGGTAGATATACACACACATATACATCTACATCTGGTTATTCCATTCCTTGCCATGTAGATTACACTTTGCTGCAGTGAGACTCATAGCGGGTGTGGCAGCTCATTGGGCGACGTCTCTGCCCAATGAACACTTTTGCTTACATCCCTGGG